>NC_050533.1:4117408-4195512 GCF_002922805.2 Oryzias melastigma | reverse complement strand
ACAGAATTCAGAAATGCATGACACTTTCATGGTTGTTCTGTTAATCATTGTTATTGCTCTTAAGCCGTTCACATGGAGGAGCATTCTATCTGAACAACGTCCCCTTTGGTTTTCAGATCATGACACTATTTCTCTGCTCCACAAGGTCACAAACCGTAGATTTAAAACGATCTCAAAGCATCAAAAGCTCAGAGAAACTCCAAAGGAATCTAAAAGCTACACGTCAGATTTGACAGGCCTCAGTTAAAGTGATAAAAGTTAGAGTCCATGTCGGTATACCTGTTGGAAAACTAAAGAAACATCTTGTGTAAGGAAGAGTCAAGAACAGAAGAATACAAGGAAACAAAGTCAAGATAACGGATCGTCATGCACAGATCTAAGTATCAAGCACGGTGGTGGCAGAATGATTATGTGGGCTATTTTTTTTAAACATTTTTTTGCAACAGGACCTAGAGACCCTGCAGTCACGCTGACCACGAACTCCTGGAGGATGATGTGACCCCTCTTCCTGCAATTGGGTCAAGTATCCGGCTGGCAAACACAACACACAACACAATTTTCCTTTCCAAACCAAGCTTCTCAAGACTCATAATCCAGAGTTTGAATGAACGGATTTCTCCATGAACTGATGGAGACAGACAGAGCAGCGATGGCAGGAAAGAGTTGCTGTAACGCTTCCCTTCCAGCCCAGCTCTGTCTGTCCCTGAAGAAAACGCTGATGAAAACCATATGTGACTCATCTGAGGAAAAGGAGCGTCATTAATTTCCACTTTGGGCCTAGAGCCATCTGATGAAGACGTATCTCATCCAGTCTGGCCCACTACTGAATAATTAGAGCAGAAAAAGGTCCGCCAATACACCTTGTGTTAGCTTTGTTGGAAAACCTATAAGGAACTGAGCTTTTGGAGCCGGAGGGAAAGAAAGCTTCAAAACTGATGATGAGGTTAAATAAGCTTTGAAATTCCGTTTAGCCCTCATGGTTATAAAACCTGAGTTTATCTTGAAGTTTTGTGCAGACCTACAGACCACTAGGTGGCGTCTGAAAACCTTTCATATCAATTGTTTATGCTAAAAACATCCGAAAGTGCAAATAAACTCCAACTGGAGACCAACGATGCTCAAGATTTGAACAGTTTTGTAGGAAACTAAAATAAAGGGAAACTCTTTCATACTTTTAATGGAATTTCTGACTCAAAATATTCATGCGGTTTTTGTTCAAACTAGAAAACTGTTTGAAAACTTTAAGTCAAGACAAAGTAAAAGTCTGCAGCTTTAAAATTCTCCAGAGTTTGCCTCACATCTTTTGACACTTGTGTTAATGTTTCCTGTTGTGCCAAAAAAGGCAGAAATCCAAGGTCGCTGTGTGAAGATCCACCTGCACAACAGCAGACTGGAGATGAAGGCTGTGCAAAGATCAAGAGCTGTTTTTATTAAAAAAAAAAAAAAAATCAAGAAAATAGGGAGGTTGATGGGAGTCCCGATTGAGAATGACCTTCAGACAGATACTTTTACTCTTTTGTTCTTCGGTCTAGCTCCATTCTTTATGTGAAGTTTGAATCACTTATAATCCACTTTTTGATTGATTAAATAAAATTTAGTGAATTTCTGCCTTTGCTTAAACCTTTCAGAGTTTGAATGAGTGCATATGCAGACCCCAGGGAGAGTACCTTTGGTTAAGACTGAGGGGGATCCTTAAATAAAATAAGTTTGTGTGGATTCTACAGGTGTCATTTTATAACTAAGGTTTGAACTAAGCAAAAAAAAAAAAAAAGGTTTAAACAAGGGACCAAAACAAACAAATCCAAGTGATTCAAATATGCATTCAGCTGAAACAGAAGAAAATTATTTAAAATCAGAACTCATACTTCTATAAAAAAAAGTATTCATTTCAAGAAAAATCTTCTTTTTTTTTAATGATTGCGAATAATCTCCTCATGGGGTACAACAGGGATCAATGTCATGCCCCCTTCTGTTTACACTTTTACATCCTCAGTATGAATATTCTGCAATATATGCACCACACATCTTTTCTTTACAGTTTTTATGTTTAGAATATAAAAACAGACAAAAACTCGTTTATTTTTTACCTCCTAAAGGCAAATCTCTTTCGTCTCCACATCACTGAATACAACTTGCATCAACTAACCTCACAGTTGTAACTTTTGGAGCTCATTACAATAATTACTTTTGAGTTGAATGTGATTTAAATGTATTTTTACAGTACAAAGAACTTATTTAACAAAAGCATTAATTAATGCCTGGAAGTGTACAACTCTAACCATCACAGGGAACATTTTAGATCAGATTTATTTTTTTAACTTTGTAGCTTCATCTGGATTTCTCCTGGACAGCGAAAGCTGTTTTTTTTGTGTGTGTGTGAATTCTCAGAGTGCTGCAAATGTGCTGCCGTAAACAAGCTTAATGCTGCTGTTTTTCACTAAAAAAGATGTTTTCTTCTAATAAGGTTCTGCCTTCCAGCCTTTTTGGAGCTCTTCCAAGAGTCCTTGGATCTTCCATGGAAATCTCTGCCTTTGAACTGTTTAATTTTCTGTGTTAAATACCAACATGCAACAGCATCTCATGAAAATCTTAAGGAGTCCAGGTCAGGCAGCAAATGCACAACTTTAATTAAACGCAGTAAACGCCGCATCTAAAGAATGAATGCAAATGTAACGTTGAATTCATCTGCAAGGTCAAAATCGGTGTCTTGTTGTACCACAGCTTTTTTTGGCATATGTATTCCTTTGAAAAAAAAAAAAAAAAAAAAAGGTGTCCTTGCTTCCTGTTTGACAAACTTTCACTAACTGGAACCCAATAGAGCAGAGCTGTCAAACTCAATCACTCAAGGGGCCAAAATCCAAAACACACCTTAGCCTTAAACAACAAAACAAACAAGCAAAAATTAGCTAAAAATATTAGCCAAACTCCAAAATAGCCTAAAAAAAAACTGAAAAAGTCTTAATTACTCAAAACAGCTAGCATGTAAATATTAGCTAAACTCCAAATTAACCAAAAAGAACTTTTAAAAAGCCTAAATTAGCCAAAACAGCTTTTATGTAGCTGAAATATTAGCTAAACTCCAAAATGGCCTAAAAAAAAAAATCTAGTAAATACCAAAATAGTTCTGCTAGATTTTTTAATGCCAATTTTTAAAACTGTAACTTTTTAATATACAAATCAAGACTACCAAGGTCCAACCCCAAACTAATACAACAAAACCCAGCAATCTGAGATTGCAGAGGACACGAAGACCAAGACCAAGACCAAGACCAAGACCAAGACCAAGACCAAGACCAAGACCAAGACCAAGACCAAGACCAAGACCAAGACCAAGACCAACCTGCTGCTCTGCTCCCTGCCCGGGACCAGTGTGGCCTGCTCTGTCTTAAATAGACACCAGGTGCTCATCAAGGCACATTGGCCACACCTGCCAGGTGAGCCAAAGGGAACTGGATGAAAAGGAGGCCAGGCAGCAGGAGCAGGACGTACCAATAACAATAAAATAAAATGATCTGGAGGGCCGGATAGAATTACTTTGACACATGCGGTCTAGACTAGCTGATGTCCGTCAGCCTTTCCCCAGACAAAAGCCCAATCCAAATTCTTCCCTTTCCCTTGAGTTGAAGTGGCTGTTGAAGTCGAAGTCGTGTCCGAATTATTAGTTTTTAAATTTCATCCTCCAAACGGAGGGATCCAAAGCCCACCATCGTGAGAGTAACACACATCGCGCTGAGACAAGTGCGCTCTCAAGCTCCTGTTCTATGGAATAAGCTCCCAGCTCATGTCAGAGAGGCAGGTACAGTTTCTACCTTCAAAACTAGCCTTAAAACATTCCTATTTGGACAGGCGTTCTGCCAGACTAGCCAGTAATCATAGAATAATTAACATAATGCTCCCATACTGTTCTGAAGTTTGGGGAAATAATTATTATAATCACATACTTCTCCAATATATGCTTGAAATATAAATTATGAAATATGTATATTCTCTACATAATAACATAGAAGGCTGCTAGAAGTTAGAAGCTGGGGAAAGTATGGTGCACTGGGGCTCTGTCCTCTTTTCCATCTACTTCTCCTCTCCTCTACTTTTTTATCTACTTCTAATTGTATGCCTTTGTTGGTGGTGCAGTATAATTCACATGTTTTTCCTTCTCTCCGACTCCCCTGTGGGAGACCGGGAGAGATTGCAGTTTCCGGGAGACTTGCTGGTGATCCTGACGAAGCCCCGCCCATCTGGATGAAGCCCCGACACCATCCTGCATCTCTGAGTGGGAGTGATTCCTGGTGGGTCGTCTGTCCTCCTGCTCCTGGTCGTGGACTGCAGTTCTGCTTCATCTGGACTATGGACTTAATCATCACTCGTCCCTCAGCTCTATATGAATGAACTCTACTCATATATGCAGTTTTAGCAGCTAACTTTTCTTTAACCGTTCTGGTATCGCCTGTCCGTCCTGGGATGGGATCTCTCCCTCATGTGGGAATCCCTAAGGTTTCTTCTTTTTTTCCTGACTCAGGTTTTTTTTAGGAGTTTTTCCTTACCGCGAGGGAGGGTCTAAGGACAGGGATGACCGTTCTTTATAGTCTGTTTAGTTTTTACCTATTGTGCATATTTTATGACTCCATCTGTGCATCTGTTAAAACTACAGGCATGAAGCCCAATGAGGCAAATTGAATTTGTGATATTGGGCTATATAAATAAAATTGAATTGAATTGAATTGAACCACAGACGTTTACATTTAAATGTAATGACTTATTTGTTGTAGCATTACTTTTTAAAGTTATAAAACTGCTGATGTTATGTATATTCAAGCGCTAGAAGTTCCACGCTAATGCTAGCGGACCGGTGATTATTGATGACATCAACGAACGAAAGTCGAGGGGCAAAATATTAGACACGGACAAGGGAAGTGTGGCCAATGACTCACTTCTGGGTTTCCTCTTTGCCTAAATCTGTGCCTTTACCATAACTGAAGTCATAGTTTTGATGAAAAATGTTTAGTCTATGAACTTGAAACGGGTCCAGACCAGCCTGCCATGGATCCCAAACTACTTCTCCTGGTACTTCAAACCAAAAAAGTCTGCAGATTTGTTTAAAGACGATAAATCTGGTCATAGGTTTGGCTCCTATGTAAAACATACGGTCTTTCTGGACCTGAACAGAGGTTCTGATGGTTCTTTTTCTGATTTCTTTTTCCATGCATGAAATAATCAAAAACACAAGCATCCAAAACCAAAGCGAAGGCAGTAATTGACCTATTATTTTCATGTTCTCGCTGCAAATCCACCAATAATTAAGTCTTAAACCAATTACATTCTATATATTTATGAGATTTTCCATAAATTACAAGTTCTTTTTCAAAGTTTGGTTATAGCCTGATCGATCCAGATTAATCCCTGGTAGATCCGTAGAGATAACGAGCACTTTGCTCCCTTCTAAACTGTAATCTCTCTCAAAGCCAGGTAATCCATTAATCCCAAACTTCTGCAATTGGTAATCTGATTCACGGAGGTCTGCAGGCACACGTGCACGCACACAAGCACTCAGATTACAGTGACACGGCACAAATATGTCGCTGTAACCTGAACCAGCGCTGACAAGCTGCAGGCAGAGTTAGTCCTAATTTTAATTTCATGGAGCGCAGCGCTCAGATGGAGCAGATGCCACATTTGGCAGAGAGAGGAACCTGCAGAGCCGTGAACAGATGATCGGAATCCACCACAGGCTGTGCATGAGCACGCACGGGAGTGTGCACGAGCTCCTGCAGCGCACGCTCCTGCAACTCCAGCTCTGGAAGAGTCTCAATGTGAGATGACAACAATGTAAAGATCAGACAATAACACATCCATAGCTGAAATTTTCAGGGTTAAAACAGCGTTTTTGTTCCTGTGTTGTTGTGTTTTTATTTGTAACTGTTTGGTCTTCCTTGGAAATTGATTTTGTTGTTTGTTTTTCTGCATTTTAATTAAGCTCTTTTTGATGTGTGTGGAAGAAAATGAACAAAAATGTAAGTCTGAAAAGATATAAATCGATTTCGCACATAAAGCTAAAGTCCGCTAGCTTAATGCTAACATTTAATAGAATTTCCCATAGGATGGCTAATGCTAACGTTAGGTTGACCAAAAAATTAATTTGCTGACTAAATTAACATCTTTATTTACTTACAGGCATTAATTTTCCACACTCTTTTAAGGAAATAATTTTTAAAGTAACTATTTGTGGTCTAAAACTTCGTTTTTTTTCCTTATACTGTTGTCTTCTTCTTGAATAAATTGTACTTCCATAGCTCGATCGCCATCTAGTGGCCAAACTGAAACGTCCTCCATGAGAAGCAGAACAATATTTACAATGTTAAAGATCTGAACATTTTTGTTAGAACTTCTCCTTTAGAGAATCCATGTAACACTGGATGATATTAACAATCTCATTATTTTACTAATATATTTTATGTGAACTGTATCAGATTAATATGAGTATATTCAAATTAAATAGTAGATTTTTTATGTATTTCTAAGCAAATGTGTATAAATTTGTAAACCTAAATCTGAATTGAATTGAAGAATTGAAAGAATCTGAAAAAAATCAGAATCGTTTCTGTATATTATAACCGATATCCAGCCCTAGTTCTGACTCCTCATCCTCTCCCCTCAGACTTTTCACCATCATTCTTCTAAGTTTTCCAGGCTCTGATCAGAGTCAAACCTGGATTTACAATAGATCGTATCACTAAAACATTTAGGACATTGATTTTTGGGGGGATTAAAGAAATGTTCTAATAAAACCCAGATTCAACAAAATGTGACAAGAACTTTGAAGTTGGCGTTACCGTTAAGCATTTTTTAACGGTTCTGTGCTTTCCAATCTTCTAAGGGTCCAGACCTTCACGTAATCGTTCCCAGCACCCTCAATCAATAGTTCACCAGGTTTTCAGATGAAAGAAAATGATCTGACTCGACCATACAGCCAAAATATCTATAAAAAAATACCACTGGAAGCTGAATTTGTTCATATTTCTACTATTGTTGAGAATTTGTCAGGATGTACAAAAAATGTGTCAATATTTGTCTGTGTAGGTTTACTGTTCTTGTGCAGAAAGAAATAAAAAGTAAGAATTCAACATTTGAAGTTTTAGACTCCAAGTTCTTCCGTAAATGTAGTTACACTGATTCTCACGACTTCATCCAATGACGGATGAGATGTGAAACGCTTCAAGAAAGAAGATTTTAATTAGGGCGGAGTTAATAAAATCGATTCATTGATTTGAATTGATTTAGGCTTAACAGATCAATAATGGAAAATATAAATCAATTTAGCACATAAAGCTAAAGTCTGCTAGCCTTATGCTAACGTTTAATGGAGTTTCCCATAGGATGGCTAATGCTAACACTCGACCTAAACATACATTACTGACTAAATGAACATCTTTATAAACTCACTGATATAAATTTTCCAAACTCTTTTAAGGAAATATTATTTAAAGTAACCATTTGTGTCTAAAACATTGTTTTTTTCCTCATACTGTCTTCTTCTTCTTGAAAAATGTGCGCTGCTATAGTGAGATCACCACCTAGTGGCCGAACTAAAACATCCTTCAAAAGAAGCAGAACAATATTTACAATGTTAGTGATCTGAACATTTTTGTTAGAACTTCTCCTTTTGAGAATCCATGTAACTCTGTATGATATTAACAATCGGATTATTTCACTGATACATTTTACAGTATGTGAACTGTATCAGATTAATATACATATATTCAAATCATATAGTAGATTATTCATTTATTTCTAAACAAATGTGTATAAATATGTAAACTCAAAATTGAATTGAATTGAAGAATACAGTTAAGTCCAGGTGCCATGGCTCCAAGGTGAGTCTTTATCTGTGGAAACTCCATTCATCCATGCATCTCTAGTGCCAAGGTACCGCTGGGCAAAACCGGGATGGTTTGCAAGTCTGACGCACGGCCACACAACAACACAGTCACCATAGACACCTAGAAGCCATTTAGAGACACTAATGAACCAACGAAGGATGTTTTTGGACTGTGGGAGAAGCTGAAATATCTGGAGAAAACCATGCATACACAAGCCTTGTTTCCACTGAGCGGTCCGGTCCGGTATTTTGAGCGTTTCCATTGTAAAATGGACCAATTAAAACAAACTTAACTGAGTGGAAACACTAACCAGAATTAACTGGACCGTACTGTACTAGTCCTTACTGGACATATTATGGAAATAGGCTCTAGAGCAGGGGTCACCAACCTTTTTGAAAGTGAGAGCTACTTCATGGGTACGAAGGGCTACTATTTTAAAATAACAGTTTGCCTTTAGTTCTACGTAATTAATAATGAATAATGATACTCCTCTATGTGAAGACACTGATTTCTCAACATAATTATTAACAATGACAACAAGCTAGGAAACAAATATCAATATTCAGCACTTTATTAATCTCATTAATTATTACATTTTCAGATGATCACTTACATTTCAAGGAAAAATGTCCCATTTTCACTATGTTGTACCATATTTATCAGTTATGTAATGTTAAGGAAAAATCAACTTACACTTTTTTAAACAAATCTTGTCACATTTTGAATTGATCCCCTGCCTTGCCCAATGACCAAATCTGCAGCATATTTAGCAAAATTAATGATCTTTGAACTGGAGTAGGTCAGAGGTCACCTAAACTTGTCTAAAGTTTATGTATCAAGAACATATTTTAAAGATGTTTTCATTTTTAAATCTATGTAAATGCAAGTGTAATTAACAAAAAAATAGCAACAGAATAAAATTTAATTTTAGACGCAAATCACAAGAGAGTTTTGATATTTTCAGAAGAGACCTGCGGGCACCTTGTGGGGTCGTTGGGGTCACCCCGGTGCCCATAGGCACCAGGTTGATGACATTTTAGAGACTCTGAAGCATGATTGCGGACTGTGAGATAAGATGAAGTACCTAGAGAAAACCATGCATGTACGAGAAGAACACACAACCAGAAAAGTCCCAGCTGGGATTCAGGACCATTTCACTATGAGGTGAGAGCCCTAACCACTTCACTACCATGTATCTCATGTTATTTAAAAAAAAAAGCTTTTAACAAGACATATTAATATTTGAGTGTATAACTCATACCCTAACCCATTTAGCATACTATCAGCTTAAGCATTTTTAGCTATCAATTTCAGCATTTTCAGAGCCCAAATTCAGCTTACAGCATTCACATTAGCATTATCACAGGTAATTCTATATGTCTAGTTCATAATTATGTTAAAAAGTTTAAAAATGTAGTTTTAGGGTTCAACAAATAATTATCCTGTTCGGCCTCTGACCTAAGGTTTGTTTTGGCCCCTTGTGTGATTGAGTTTTACCATGAGTGAAAGCAAACCAGATAAAGATCTGACAATAATTAACAATCTCCCCCAATCACAGTGATTCTGAAAGACTGAGTCTCACAGAAAAAATCCCCTATCCCCACATTTTCAATAAACTTACATTTAAATAAGTATATTAGGATTTTATTACACACGCTGTGACATTAAAAAGAAGACTTACTTTGTTGACAATCATAGCACCTTCAGACATGCCCCGCCCACTTATTTAACAGAAACACTTTTTGTTTCACTGATAATATTTATTTGTTTTATAGAAACTTTATTATTTGTCTTCCATAAACAGGAGACCATTTTCTATATGAATGAGGATCAAAAATATTTATTTTTCTGTATTGTCTCAATGTTTCTAAATCTAAAGTGATGCTGAAATGTTAAGTGAGCACGCGCGGTGAGGAAGAGGAGGGCAGTGAGAGAGAGAAGGAGAGAGAGGGGCAGAGTGAGCGCGCGCACAGACTCGGGGGGTGGAGGGGTTTGGAACAGTTTCACCGGAACATGGAGCGGACACGCAGCGCAGCTGCCGGCGGAGCGGCGGCGGGACCGGACTGCGCCTCCACCGCCCCGCGCGCGTGAGTCCCGCTCCCCCCCTGACGGCACCGGCCCAAGTTCGGCGGCGGCTTCGGCCGGCCGCGGCGTCACACAGGGCGGGAGGAGGATGCGGGGCGGACCGCCGGCTGACCTGAGCTCCGGCCGGATCAGGAGCATGCACGCACGGCGCGGCCGCGGGATGCGGAGTCGGCGCGCCCTCTGAGCGCGCGTCAGGAGGCGACACTTTTCAGCCTCTGCAGGTGAGACTTCTACAAAGTCTTTAAAAAAAATACTTGAAATGTTTGGTGAAGAAGTTCATTTTAGAGATTCATCCTGACAGAACCTTCAGCAGAACTCCTGCTGTCTGTCAACAGGCTGCTCGGAACCTCTGCGCCTGCAGACTTCCTCCTGGTCCTTCTGCATGATGCAGTGATGAAGGAAGTGGGCTTTATTTAAATGCAGTGACCTTGCAGGCGCAGCAGCGCGAGAGGCCGAGCATCGATCTCAGTTTTGTCCCCATGTGAGGAATTTGTCTCATCTTATCTGGGGGACAGGCGGCATCCATCACCTCCCTGCTGAGCTCCTCTTCTTTAGCTCAGCAAACTTTAATGAATCACGAGGAACGTGTGACCCTCACAAGAATCACCCTTTTGTTGTTTTTCTCTGAACTTTTGCAGCAAAAATCGCTGATTCCTTTTCCTATTTGCATAAAGGGTTCATAACCGTGGATTTTTTGCCTTACTGCAGGTTTGACGTCTGTCATCATGGCTTCGTTGGGAGACAGACGGACCTCCGCGATGGATCGTGAAGGAATACTATGAAGAAGATCATCTCCGATGATGGGAGTTTAAGGACAATTGACGGATTGATCTTTGTCCTGTAAATCGTTTTGAAATGGAGATCCAGTGGCGTTCATGGAGTAAGGGCTGTGTCTCTTTCCTGAGGCCGTGGATTCCTGTGCTGCTGGGCCTCCACCTCCAGCTCTCGTGGGCCTCCAGCTGCCCCGAGGAGTGCCGCTGCGAGCGCTCCTTTGTTTACTGCAACGAGCGCAGCCTGACCTCAGTGCCTCTGGGAATCGGCGAGGGCTACAAGACCCTCTACCTCCACAACAATCAGATCAACAATGCTGGCTTTCCGCTGGAGCTCCACCACGTGGCCTCCGTGGAAACGGTGTATCTGTATGGGAACCAGCTGGACGAGTTCCCCTTCAACCTGCCCAAAAACGTGCGGGTTCTCCACCTGCAGGAGAACAACATCCAGACCATCTCCAGAGCGGCTCTGGCGCAGCTCCTCTGGCTGGAGGAGCTGCACTTGGACGACAACTCCATCTCCACGGTGGGGGTGGAGGAGGGGGCGTTTCAGGAAGCCGTGAGCCTGAAGATGCTGTTCCTCACCAAGAACCACCTGAGCAGCGTGCCTATCGGACTGCCGGACGTCCTGAAGGAGCTCCGGCTGGACGAGAACCGGATCGCGGTCATCGCGGAGGAGGCGTTTGAGAACGTCACGCGTCTGGAGCGCCTCCTGCTGGACGGTAACCTGCTGACGGACGACGGGATCACTCCAGGGACCTTCCAGGGCCTGGTCACTCTGCGGGAGCTCTCCTTGGCCCGCAACTCGCTGACATACCCCCCCTCGCTCCTTCCCGGGGAGGTCCTGGTCAAGTTAAGCTTCCAGGAAAACTTGATAACCCACATCCCGGTGAGAGCGTTTGCAGGCCTCCACAAGCTGGAGAAGCTGGACGTCTCCAACAACCAGCTGCAGTCTTTGGCGCCGGGCGTCTTCGACGGCCTCTTCAGCCTCAGGCAGCTCACGGTGAGAAACAACCCCTGGCTGTGTGACTGCGACATGAAGTGGGTGGTGTCCTGGCTGAAGTCTCTGCCCGCCTCCTTAAACGTGCGCGGTTTCATGTGTCACAAACCTGAGAAGTTTCGGGGGATGGTGATCCGAGAGCTGAGCATTGACCTTCAGTGCTCGCCGTCGACGCCATCATCTGACTCCAGACCAGGTCTCTCTCCTCCCACAGCTCCATCGGTGGTCCCTCGTGTCTCCAGGAGACCCGCCGTCACCCTCCCAACTCTCTACCCCATCTACACCACCAGGGAGGAGGGAATGAGGACTAAGAAGCCCCTGCAGGTCACTTTCACCTCTCTAAATGGGTCAGAAATCCACGTGAGATGGGCGGCGGCGTTTCCGGTCACTGCCTACAAGGTGACCTGGGCGAGGATGGACCCCAGTCTGACGGGGGACACGGTCAGGGAGAGGATAGTGGGCGGGGATCACCGGGGTATCAGACTGGCTAATCTGCAGCCTAAATCCACCTACCGCATCTGTGTCATCCCCCTGGATGAGTTTAACAACTACCGGCCCAAGGATGACACCGTGTGCACCGAGGTTTTGACCACAGGGGCGTTTTTCAACCCCGAGGACAACGACAGCAACACCAGGAGGCGCTCCCGGCCCGAGCAGGCCACGCAGCCCGAGCCCGGCTCGCCCTTCCTGCTGGCCGGGCTGATCGGGGCGGCTGTGGTCCTGGTCCTGGTCTTCCTGCTGGGAATCTTCTGCTGGCACCTGCACAGAAAGAGCCGCTCTAAATCTGAGTGGAAATACAACCGCGGCCGAAGAAAAGACGACTACTGCGAGGCAGGCACCAAGAAGGATAACTCCCTGCTGGAAATGACGGAAACCGGCTTCCAGATCGTCTCGCTCAACAACGAGCAGCTCCTCAAGGCAGACTTCCGCATTCAGCCTATTTACACCCCGAACGGGGGCACGGCCTTCAGAGACTGCCCCCCAGGGAACAACAGCACAGTTTACTGCAAGAACAACGTTCAGGATGCAGACTTCTGTCATTCATGACGGTTACGGAGCGTTTTTACCGACTGTGTACAGCGTTAATCCAGTTCAAGAAGTGAAATTTATACAACCGCCTGGACTTTTCTAGAACGTGGGAGATAAAAAAGGATCTATGCCGTTTCAGTTTTGTACACACACAAACAGCTTCATGTCATTGTTTTGTTGTTCCAGTGAAGGATTTTTGCAGTGGGACGGCGTAATCAGAATATGATCTGGAGCTGGAGGACAAACCCCAGATGGCAGACGTGTTTGGCTTAATCCGAGCCGCTTTTGGCTCTCACTGACTGGTGTGATGTGGTCCTGATGTTTCCCAAAAGTCATGATGTGGCTTTAACTGTTCTTTCATTATTGGGGTCAGATTTGAATCAGGTTTCATGGTTTTACTCTAAAGACACCTTGGAGCCTTTGTAGGGCAGATAAAAACTCATTGGGGTGACATCCCAGCGTTACCATGGAGATACTTTAATCCTAATGAAAATACTACAAAAAAGGTAATTAAATAAAAAAAAAAAAAAAATCATTGTTTAAAAACACAAACTTCAATTGACCTAATTGCTTTTCACAGTTGCCATGGTGACACTATGACAAAAACCCTCCAGTCCAGTACACCCTGCAGGGCATCTTTCCTGACATCTTCAGTGCTGCGAGTGTGTAAAAAATGTTTTCAATTCTCATGGTAAAGATGGTGAAGATGGTGCATTACGTTGCCACGGTAACATTCCTAAACGATGTAAAGGATTTTGTTATTGAAGGATACAAAAGGTTTTTCTTTTCACATTTGAACGGTCTTGTAACAGAAAAGGACAAACAGCACAGCTGTCACTCAGCTGATCCATCGTACATCTGACGCTGGTGATGCGCTGGACTGTGTCTGTTTGGACTTTAAACATGGCGGGTAGACAAGGATGTCTTTTATTTTATTATATTGCTTACATCTGTCAAATGGGGACTGGATTTTGTATTTTTTTTCGTGAATCTACATTTTTAGTTTTTTCTTCTGCTTTGCCTCTACAGTTACAGCGACTACAATTACATGCACACTGATATTCTGACCCCAAATGAACTTAAACCCTAACCAATTAGAATTATATTTTTTATATTTTAAGTAGTTTTGGGGTATAACGCCTGGTTCACACCAGACGCAGAAGCACTGCGGTTGCGTGGCGGAACGAAGGCAGCTCCCATTTGCCCTTGTTAACCTGTTGATCACACCAGACGCGAAGTACCGCGATCCTCCGCGTCCGACGTGCGCCGTGTGGCGAGTGATCAGCGTCAATTCTGGCAGGAAGTAACGTCAAGACACACGAGAAAATCCAGTCAATTATCAAAATGTAGCCGATTTTTCACAATAAAATATCGCAATTGACAAATGCAATCATATTTTTGTTTCTAAACAGACTGGAGCTGAAAATAAACACACAAAAAACAAACAGACACACACACAGGTGTTGTCGAGCGCCGCGGAAAATAACTCGTCTAAACTAGAGGTTAGTGGATACCGCGCGCTCTCCGCCTGCTCAATGTTTCGCAGGACTTCGCCGTCCGGTGTGAACCAGGCGTCAGTCGCAGGAGCCAAAAAATACATAATAAAGAAAAAATAATCAATTTAAACTTTTGGGAAACACACACATAAAAAATACAACAACAGACAATTCATCTTGAAAAGAAAATAACATTAATGCGATAATTAACAATAGCAGACTGAATACATGCACGCGTGACGAACCGTAACCGGGTTTAGCTTAAAGAAAATGGAGGAATCTAATATATTAGCACAGGAACATTTATTCAGAAAACCAACAAGACAATTAAACTCTTTACAATAATAACTCCTTTTTCGCGAAGGTTAGACATCTGCGAATATATGCAATCTGTGAATACGGAGAACGCCCCACCCCCAAAAGATGTCTGTTACTGATCCATACTCATCAAAAACAATTCTGATCATACTTTGTGAATTAAACAATATTGGAGTATTGCTCAGCATAAAGAGTTCTTTTGTTTTTTATTCAGAACAAAAGACTGTACCACAGCAACAGTGTATTTTATGACTCTGTGCCTTTAAATCAAATGAGGATGAGAATTATCCTCCGCAATTATCCTCTTCAGCATATCAGGATTTTTTTCGGTCGCTTCCGAGTCAGCTGATGCCATTTCTCCATGCGCTCCTCTCGCGGAGACCACAGCTCCGCTATGCTCTGCTGCCAGAGATACACCCCAGCAGCGCAGCACCTCCATCTTGAGTTGTCTGAGTTTTTGTGACACACCGGAGGAGTTGCATGACTGGAAAAAAAAAAAAAAACTTTGAATACGTGAAACTGCGAATAAGCGTGGGATCACTGTATATCAGTTTAAATCACCAATTCTGTTAAATTCTTCGTCCTCCGTGTTATTTTAATACAACTTCGCTGAGCCCGGCGTAAAACTAAGCAGCGCTTCTTCTTCTTCTTCTTTATCTGTGTTGCTGTCAGTAGCAAATACTGATACACGCCTACAGCGCCCTCTAGCGGTTGTTGCCACCTATTAAAAAAAAAAAACACACATGTAAGTCAGAACCAATGCCAAACTATACAAAACAGCATGACTTATATTCTAAAAAATACGGTAATTATCTTCAGAAGAGGTTAATTTATTTTATGACAGTTTTTGGACTATAAGCTAACAGAAATTTAGCTAAAAACAGTCTAAACTTTGACACATCTGAATGAGAACTGTCAGCCAAAAACCTTAATGACTTAACATTACTTTAAGGCAGGAAAACCTCTCACTGCACAATATATATTCTTTTCTCCAACAGAAATGAACATTTTTACACTTTTCTCTATTTGTTAAACTCTCTAATTTCATAGAAAAATAAATCCAAAATTATAGAATAAAAGGAAAGATTTGATCATATGTAGATTTGACGAGTTGAACGCATTCTGTTCAGAAGACAATAAATAGAGGAGATTGATTGACAAGCTCTAAAACCAATCAGATCACAGTTTTCTTTGATTATTTAATAGAGAAAATTGCACCAAAAAAGGTAAAATGTGATAAAACAAAGGAACACAGAAAACAGTATAAAATAAAGGTTTCGTTCAGGTTTGGCACAAAAACACCCAAAAATGTTACTCCAAATATTATCCCAAAAAAATGTTCTTTACTCTGAATATAGTGAGCATGTAAATGTAGTCGCTTTATAACCTATTGATGCAGTTAAGTTGTGACGGGATTAAGAATTTATTATAAATCTTATGAAAAACTACAAGTTAGGACAGTTTACATTAACTACAACAATGTGAAAGCTGTTGTGGCATCACTGTAAAAGGGTTATAAAAGTTCTTATTAAAGACAGAGTTAGTCATCATCAATTTGTAAAGTTAAGGTTGTCACTGACGCAACAAATGTGCCGATTATAATTCTTTCCATTGATTCTATTGCAGTAAATATGTCCCCAGTTAGTGTTTTGCTTTTAACCCCATCAGTTAAGAGAGAAAAAAAAGACAGAAATCACTAAAAAGCACCAAATGTTTTGATTATTTCTGTCACAATTCAGTCAAACATCAGACACTATGGATGATAGGAACTGTACCAACCGTCTCCACTAGAGGGCAGAGTTTTGTTCAGAAGCCTGATCATCAGGTTCCTCCAGAGAGGACAGAGCATATGCAAACCTATTTCTCTCTGTCACTCATACAGACAGGCAGGAAGTGGCCGCCGAGCTTCCTGGAGGTCCTGACGTTCCTCCAGCCGAGGGCGTAGAAGCACATGTGCTGTTTGTTCAACTCTTTTATTCAGCAACGCTCATGTTTTGGCAGAAAATTTGATAAATGTGCCTTGAAGTTTTGAGCTTTGATCGTCCATGTTTTTTCGCTGTACAGACATTTGACTGGATTGTTGTTGGAGAAATGTTTCGCTCTTGTTTATTTATTCCTCTCATTACACTTTTAATTAAACATAATCTGTGAATTTATGAGAAGACGTCCCTCTTTACTCGTTTTGGGGTTTAAAAAAAGGGATGGATCCAGCTGCTGCTCGGCTGAGATTACAAAGACGGAATATGATGTGAAAAATCCACAATAATTACAATTAACAGACAATATTTTCTGGAGTTTGTTTCACATGAAAGTCATAATAATATTTTTGGTTGCAGTTTATCCAAACTTTTGTGTCTTAGCTATTTACTTTCAATGAAATCCATATTTTTTCTGGCTCACAGGAGGTTGGAATATTTATCTGACACTAATTCATTCAGATAGACACTTCGATTTAAAACTAAAAAATATTAGAGCCTATGAAAATGATTCCAAAATCATTGTCACTTCTATTGGTATATTGATAATTACTCTCAGCTGCATTGTTTTTCCATTACTGATTTTTTTAAATGTTTTAAAACTGTGCAAAAAAGTGGGTGTGGTCATTTTTCCCAATTGAAAGTTTTAAGGCAACAGAGGGAGAGTTGCAAAATCTGGTGTTTCTCATAAAAAATATGATTGTTTTTGTAAAATGATACAATTTCTGTCAAAATAGTGATTGACAGAATGAAAAACAGGATTCAATTGATCTTCATATCAATTATGTGACTATAGACTTAGTTTATCTCTTATTTACAGTCTATAAGTTAAAAATGGTGAATAGTTAAAAAAAAAAAAAGTAGGGTTAGTTTATAGTCATTTATCCCTCTGTTTTTTTTTTTTGTTTTTTTTTTTTGCACAAAATTGGTCATTGGTAATTTCTGGATTTGTAGAAAAGAATTTAGTTGTGGTTGCAGTCCAGACAGCTAAACCCGTCGTCGCTGAAGTTGCAAAAAGATGCAAAACACACATTTTTCAGAGCTAATTTTTGTCAAAGTTAGTGATAAAAAGGTCAAACGGCGTCCAGATTTGAGACCTTAACATGTCTAATAGTCCTGTTGTTGCAGATCAGTAACATAAGGCCACACGGTGCACATTGCTCTTCAAAAATGAAGATTTTTGGCAGATTTAAGAAAATATTTTGCATAAATGTCAGTGTAATAACATAATTACTGCTGTTCATTAATACTCTTTACAGGCAGACAGTAAAAGATGATGATGGTAAACGGATGAGAACTTTAGTTTTTGTTTTCCTGGCATTGAAATACTCAGTGACTGTGTACTATAAACCCATCTGTCAAATTCACAGAAATTAGTTTATTTTATAAAATGCTTTTACTAAGTTTCTATTATATGTAAAGGGATGACATTTTATTGCTCCATCAACTTCTTTTGACATAAAAATAATATTTTCTCAAACAGAAACAAAGCTGTGGAACTCTGTTAACAGTGTTTTTTTACACACACTGTGTAAATATAAAAGAGGCTTTTCTAAGGAGGGTTTGTGTTATACTGAAAAATGAGTCATGATTTAAAACCTAATTACAAACATTTTTGTTCTTCTAGATCTTTCTTTTATGTATGTAGAAAACATGTGATTCATGGTTTACCTCTTTTGACCAGTTCAGGCTTAAATCCTCAACAAGTGAGAGTTCAAAAGAGGATTTTCTTGTAGAGACAAAAAATGAGCAACAGGAAAAACTTTCAGAATGACTTCTGGAAAACTTTCAGTCACCTTCCAAACGACCCTTTGGACCCTTGATTATTGTGTGATTTATGTAAAATCCCCCAAAACAAACATCCTTGACGTTCTCCTCAGTCATGTAAAACCTAAAGCATAAAGTAACTGTTTTTGGTGAGTAAAAAAAAAAACAGAAAAAAGTGTAATAATAAAAATATGTTTTTTTTTTTCTAACTTTAATAAAAATATTTGCAGATTTTCATTCAATGGTTGTAACGTTTGGGAGAAGTTTTTTAATTTGCAGCATCTTATCTTGTGTTAACTTTAATTTCTTTGGAGGATTGTTGTTATTTTTAGTTTCAGGAGAATTCAAATCCTTTCACTCCTGAGCTTCAATTTACAGTTAAGAAATATTTTGCTAAAAAGTAGAGAGTCCTTCCGCACAAAAAAGATATAAAACGGATGTTCTGGATAAGCCCAAATATGGTTTACAAACATAAAATATCACTTAATTTGATTTAATTTATATACATAATAATACATATGAAAGACAAAAATATTAAAACACATTGTCACATCCTTAGAAGTTTTTGCAAAATTAAAATTGAAGCTAAACAGATAAAAAAGAAAATAAAAAACTGGAAATCAAATCACTTTTAGTATTTTAAATGCAGTTCCTTTTTCTTGAGGAGAAAAAGAATCTGAGTATTCACAAGACAGCAAAAACGTCATTGTGTGATCAAGAAAACAAAATATTTTTCATATGAAGAAATGATTTCTGCAGAAGAGTTTATCATTTTAATAACAAACATCAAAGGAGAAAAATAATCAGAACATAAAACCTGCTCTCTTTATATCATATTAACCCATAATGTTACTTCTACCAAAGATGTTTATGCATCTAAATTAAATATAAACAATTAAGCTAATTTAATATAATAATTCTATTAGAAAATATTAAATGTTTCTGCTTTTGTTTCACACTTTTATAGGAATTTGAACAATCCCATAATAACAGATCAATAAGTGTAGAATCCAGCAGTTACCACAAACTTCAAATCAAACTAATTTTAATTGGAGGAACTCCCAGAAGAAGAAAATGGAAGAAAATGTTCTTTGGTAGAGGAAGTCAGTATTATTTAACAAAAAATGAATAACACAAAAGGACAGGAATAGGCCTCTCCTGAGAGTTCAATGTGAATTAACATCTAGTGAGTGAAGAAAGAAATCCGGAGAAATGTCCTTCACACCTAATGTTGATTTAAATGTGTTAACCTTAGCACTAAACCTATCCCACAATGCATCACAAAAGCAGCTACATAATCAATGGTCTGTAAATTGCATTAAGTAGATTATTTAAAGAGAAAACATATTTTTTGTCTGTTTAAAAAAATGACTATAAATAAGGATGAATGAAGAATATCTTAAAGTTTTCTGTGTTAATAAGAAAAGAAGATCAGCTGATCTGAAATGACTCAATCTAAGACTAACTCCAGTCGTCTTTGATCTTTGGCAAAAGCCTTCCCAGTTGACTTTTTGGACCTTCTAGGAAAAGTCAAATTTAAAGAGATCCAGTTAGAAAAATGTCTTAAAGTTAAAGTCTATATATTCAGTGTTATACATTTTTAAGTAGTTGAGGATTGGTGGCACATATGCATGTAATTAACATCCAACTCTCATTCGGATTAATTGAGTACAATGTAAAACCTTTTGATAGTATTTAATGTCAAATGACATAAAACTCATGGAACTTTGTGCTACACAACCACAGAAACACGTTTTTCTGTCTGCAGCCTGGTACCAAGGGGCCCTCGGACTGGTTCCGGTCCGCATCCCGGAGGTTGGTGACCCTTGATTTAATGGAAATAGGCAGCATTTTGGGGGAAAAAAATGAGTTGGGGTCACCCGAAACCTCAAAAAGTGCCACGAAGAGGACCTACATCCATATACGACGAGTTGAGAGTGAGAATTTGATGCAATGATAACAACACCTGCACCATTTAAAACATAGTAACAAAGATCATATTAGTTTTGTTACTAAGTTCGGACCCGATGATAGGTCATGCGGACCCATTATCTGGGTCATGACCTAGCATCTGGGTTCCGTTAAGGACCTCGGTCAACTAGTTAGTGACCCCTGTTCTGTTCTGCAGAGTGACAGGAGTTCATTTGAAATTCACCTCTGAGTTGAGGACGGGACAGTTGGCGCAGAGCAACCCCGCTCCCCTTCCTGTCTCCCATCTGTTTACATAGCTCCTCACATCCCCAACCTAACATAAATGGTGCAACAGAGATATCGAGCATTACACCGCGGTCTGGGTCAGTACTCGATTGGCTGCAGGGACTGGATTAAAAAAGTGATAATGGACGGTGATAGTAAAATAAAGGTTCTAGTCACATTACCCAAATTTTCTAGCTTAAACATCAGGTGGTATTCCAATTGTTAACATGTTAAAAAAACAAAAACATAGTTTATCACAACAGCAAGACAGTAGACAAGATGAGTAATTTTTATGATTTCTTTTAACCTGTGTGGTTGATTTGATAATTATTAAGACGGGGATGCAGCAGAAGAGAATGAGAGAAAACAATCTTAGGAGATGGAAATGAGACACAGGGAGGAATCAAACTATTTAGACTTTGTTTCTTAGAAAGAAACATTTGCTTCATTATCTGGGCAAAAAAGTGGTAAGAAGTGCAGGTGAGGTCTGTGCAAGTTCTGTAGCCATTAACATGAAAAAGCATTGCGCTTTGTATCAAATAGTCCACTTTTTGTGAAAAAGTGATTTGAACCTTTAAATAACTAAATTAAAGTGCTAAAAATTCTTTGAATATGTTTTGCAAGTGACAATGGTTTGCCAGGATAATGCCTTCTGAGGTGTGCATTGTCAGAAATTAGCAAAATTCACAGAAGCAACCGTCCTGTACAAGGGCTCCCGTGTTGTCCTTTAATTTCTGATAATGCACACCTTGTCACGCATAATCACCTACATAATAGAGCTATCCAGTCTTACAGTTCTAGCCAGATGCCAATGGTATGGCAGGATAATGTCCTTCAAGGTGTGCATTATCAGAAATAAGTAAAATTCACAGAAGCAACCGTCCTGTACAAGGGCTCCTGTGTCGTCCTTTAATTTCTGATAATTCACATCTTGTCACGCTTTATCATTACATAATGGAGCTATCCAGTCATAAAATTTTAGCCGGATGCCAATGGTTTGGCAAGATAAAGCCCTTCAAGGTGTGCATTATCAGAAATTAATGAATTTCTCTGAAGCCACCGTCCTGTACAAATGCTTTTGTGTTGTTCTTTAATTTTTCCTACATTGCACGCCTTGTCACACATTATCACTTACATAATGGAGTTATCTAGTCGTACAATTTTAGCCGATTCCCAGTGGTTTGGCAGGATAATGCCCTTCGAGGTGTGCATTATCAGAAATTAATGAAATTCAAAGAAGCAACCGTCCTGTACAAAGGTTTCTGTGTCATTCTTTAATTTCCGATAAGACACACCTCGCCACGCATTATCACTGACAAAATGGAGCCATCCAGTCGTACAATTGTAGCCAGATGCCAATGGTTTGGCAGGATAATGCCCTTCGAGGTGTGAATTATCAGAAAAACTTTTATGAAACTCCCAAGAAGTAGAGACTATCAAGGACATAAAAAGGCTTAAATAAGTGAGTTTTGCTTCAGAACTTGACATGTCCGATAAATTTCTCTATTTAATCCACCCAATGGGGTTCATTCAAAGTCGGCCTTTTGGGGTTTTTTTGTTTATATATCTTGTGGACTAAATCGGGTGGCTTTTCCCCTTTACTTTGCGGTGGGCGGATTAAAGCTCTGTGATTTTCAGGAATGTTTGGTTTCCATTCCTCCTGGCCATTACTGTGGTCAGCTTGCATTAAATTGCATTAGAGAGCCACTAACTCCCCGACCAAACACACAAACGCCCCGCACACTCGCAGTATTGATCCGTGGAGTTCCAGTGGATTATGAAAAATGGGGACCGAACTTAATGACACTTCACCTGAGATAGACTGCCTCCCCTGCTGCTGAAAATGCGTGCACGGGGAAATCAGGGGAGATGCTGTCCCACTCCATCCCTGCATCTTCCCATTGATTACCAGTTGAAGGAAGGAATAAAGGAACCGTTTACGCTGGAAATGATGAATGGATTGAGAGGCGGAGGGCCATTTTGGTGTAACAGCCCCACAGTGAGGCTGCCATTACTGCTAAGTTGGAGAAAATGTTGGTAATTTGAAAGTATTGAAGAAATCCTTCATTTTGCCTGAAGTAACATCATCCAACTTTACAAAACTGTGAGCCAGTTTCTAAAGACTCACGATGTTGAAAACGTTGTTTCTAACACCTTCTTTTCTGAGGACATGTATTTAAGCGTAAAACTAAATTTCTGAGTATTTCTTTAATCAGATTGTTTGGAATCAGGAGCACTAGGGAGGCCACTCCGCTTATAATACAATCTTCACGGTTTTCAAGTTTTTTGAAAACTGTTGGCGTGGTTATGAGTATACTGCAGTTAGGTGGCTGTCAGACGGCGCAGATCTCTCTGGCCTGTTTTTGCTCTAAAGCCACATATTGTCAAATAAAATTTACCTAGGAAAACATAGGTTGACAAATGATGTAACAAAAATTGCGATTAATCGTGATTAATTTTTCCCCAGTTATACAATTAGTTAGTTACATTTTTTAATCGACTCCTAGCCCTAATAAATACCCTTCACCACCCAGTAGCCCAGAGGTACAGTTTATAAAAAGTGGGCTTTCTGCACCACTAGTCATTTCCAACTCAGATTATTAGCTCACATTATCTTATCAGTTTACAAATGTACATATTTTTGGACAAAATACAATTCTTTGAGTAACTGTGGTGGTTTTTGTGCTGTGTCTCTGTTTGGACCCATGATGGCCGGGTTTGCCAGATTGGTGTCTGGTTATTGCCGGCCCATGTCTACAGCCTAAGTCTAAAAATCGGATGGTGAAAGGAACAGGGGGTGGCAGTGTGAAATCGTCCAATCATCAGATGATTTTGAAGAACTTGGAGACGCTCCCATCAGTCAATTATCGCACTGATGTCTTCCTGCCATCTGACAGTTACTGGACTCCCACCACGCAACTTTTAAACGTGACTGGGCGGCCTTTGACCAAAAAAGTCTTCCGCTCGCCGTTTTATTTTAACTTTTTCTTAAAACCTTCGTGTGGCATTTAAAAATCGAACTTCTACCTCCCTTTTACAAATGCCACAGTGCGGCATTAGCTGAAAAATTGACATTTAGGTTGCAGCACGGCAGCATTTGAGATATGTGACCGTAGTCTTAAACAAAGAGGACGGGAAGGGGGGGCGGAGTTGCTACACATTAGTCCTGGTTCTGCCCACAACTCAGAGGTATTTTTTTTTTAATTAACTACTTCCTCGACTATTTTCTAGAAAATGATACAAGTTTTGGATTTTTTGCTAAAATCGACATGGGAACTCTTTTACAAAAATTGGGTCTTTAAAAAAGCGGTTCATGGCACAAACCTGTGGTCACATAAAACAATGAACTGTGTTTGCATAAAGCCCATATCATCACTCCTACACCACCATGCTGGAGGGTCTCTGCTTCAGTTCAGTTGTTTTTGTGTCAAATTTTATTTTTTTGTCACATTTTATTAATATCCAGCACACGAATTTAAGCCTCATGCAGTTTTTTTTTTACATAATCTTTGACCAAATTTCCAGATTTTCCTCCATCTCCGATAGTTTCCATTCAGCTTAGTTTGTGTATCTTAAACATAAAGTGTTTAGAAAATTGCACTGATTATTTGATGGGAATTCATTTTGATACATTTCTCAGTTGGTTCTGCCCGGTTCTATCCTCTGTTCGTGGGTTATTTTCTCCTCTTCTAGCTCGCTCTCGTCCTCTCTGGCTTCCTCAGGCCTTTCATTTAGATTTTTATGTAATTCACTTTGAGTGTTTGGGATTTTTGGCTCTACATACGTTAGATATTAAATCTGGATTCATTCATCAAGCGCTCGCCTCCCTTCTGCCTGCATTTGAGTCCAAGTTCTCCTCAAAGCAACAGTGACGGCAGATGAGAGTGGGATCCAGTCAGAAGTGGGTCGTTCTTCCTGTGGGGGGGGATTGACGGCAGAACCAGCCTGCTGACTCTGGAGAGAGCTAAAGCTCTGGAATTGTCAGATTAAGTCCTGCATGTCATTTTTTTGCTTTATCTTGTTGGAAAACTTAAGGAGGAGAAAATGTGGCAGCAGAAATTGAGAAGCAACGAGATTCAGAGAACAGGAGGAACTAAAGGAGTAAGAAAAATAACGAAAAACATGTTTGGTTTTAAGATTAAAAAAAAAAAAAAGGATATAAGATTAACTTTGCTGATCCCACTGGGGAGAATAGGGGTAGGCAGGTTGATCTGAGTATAAATAGCACCGAAACCAAAGTGAAGTATTGATACTAGAGTGAGGAGATACTAGGGGTGGGAGTATCAATCAGAGTATCGATAGTATTAATAAAAAGGTGAAGTACTAATATGAAGAGATCAGTATTGGGGGTGGGTGTATTGACCTGAGTATTGATAATATTGATACCAAGGTGAAGTATCAATACTAGCATGATGATATTAATACTTTCTCTTTATTACGTTACAGTAAAGATACTGAAATTACTTAGAGTTCATGCGAACACAGAACATATCTGTCTGAAGTGTTGCCAGATTTGAGCAAAAACCCACCAGAATTGAGCGGAAAATTACAGACACACCCGAAGGAGTGCAACTATGTCTGTGGCTCACCCCTCCCCCAAGGTAAGAGTCAAATGAAGAAAAAAAATTCCCACACAACAAATAGGACTTAAACTTAACTTTATTTGTTTTTTTTTCTTATTTTTGCTTTATTGCTGCCTTTGTTAAAAAATATATTTGGTTGCTGGTTTTTTTTGTTTTTACTGTTATTATTTTTGTTACATTGTAGTTTCTTTTTTTTTTTTTAAATGTACTAGTTACTTTTCCCTGCTTATTATTATTGAATTATACTAATATAGAAACTTTTTTGGGGAAAATTCTCTATCCTGTAGTTTATTATTTACTTAATGAACAACAAAAATATATTTTTAAAATTATTTTATAAACAAACCTTTCAAGAAAGAAAAAAATTGTATTGATATCAGTATTGTGTTCTTTGTCATTACTCGGCAATTCTGCATCGGTATTACTTGGAGTAAATTCCCAGTGTCGCCTCTAGTGGAGGATTTCAATTATTACAACTTTGGTGCAAAGAAAGGAAAGTTTGAAATGTGCAACAAATAAAAGGTAAAGATGATAAAAATAAAAAATATAAAACTTTTACGAAATTTCTCTACACAACAATGTCAGACGAAAAGAAATACTAGAGCCAGAAAAACCGTAGTGCAGTGAAAAAATAAATACATAAACATAAAAAATGCTTTTTTTTGCTCAATTGTAAAATATTTAGATTTAGTTTTTTGGGAAATCCTAATTTCTTGTAAACATTGGCAAATTTTAAACATACTTTTCCAAACTGAAGCGTTCTGACCTGAACTGCTCAGAAACATGGAGAAATGTGAAGATGTTCTCCACTCTCTTCCTTAATATTTCCTTCCACCTCTCCTAAAACTCTTGAGATGTTCTGCATGAGGCCAAGGAGAAGCCCCTATCGTCTGCCCAGACCGTGATTAAACGGACTGGGTTTCTTTTTATGAGCATCAGTACTGGAAAGGTTCGGTCATCACTCTCCTGCGTGGAGTTAAGTCCTCACGTCCGGCTATAAAACAAACCCTTCTGACAGCTTCCAGCTCCTCTGTGATCAGAACATCATTCAGTGATTTGAAAGTTAAGTTCAAGGATTGTAGCTAAACATCTAAAGATGCGTATTTGGCTTTAGAACACCATTGGAATGCAGAGAATCGATACTTTTATGTAACTGGATTTGAGCAGGCAGCATTTGTTGACATTTTTAGACATGGAAAAAGCAAACGCTCCAGCAGAGGAGAGGAGGCGGAGCTGACCGAGGCGAGAGTCGATGAGGAGAGCTGGAAGCTGCAGCTGATCAATAAAGAAATCCACCGTTCTGAGCGTTTAATTCCTGTCCTGGTACTTAAACTTCTGTTAGTGACGAGCCAAAGAGGCCGTGCAGAAACGTTTCCCCGTGAACCCGCAGGAACCACACTCCAGCCAGATGAATCGCTGTGTGAGACCCCATCGATTCCCGCTGCGTCCTCTCCTCCCCAGTGTACACGCTCCAATACTCAGACACGCCGCCTCCGTGAATTCGTGGCGGAACCACCATTTTTTTCTGATTATTAGACAAGTATCTGGCATTAATCTCACCCAGGAGAGGGAAATTTCTGCAGCTGCTTTGATGTTAATCTGTTCAGCCCCCCCTCCCTGAGGATTCAGAGCAAGCTTCCTTTATTGCCCAAAGACGATGCAGGAGAAATCCCTGCAATTTAGCCCATTGACAACGAGGGGAGTCATCATCTGTCAATTACCCTCTGATTACTGCTGCCTGTGTGGCTGCAGGGCCTCCATTAGCGGCAGCAGCAGGACGCTCGCTGATGAGTTCTCAGTCACACTGCAGCCGCCGTCCACCAGAGACACGCCTGACACTTTCATGTACTCAGACGGGCAGAACCACAACCAGAGAATCAAATGAGCTCACAAATGAACATCAATTGCAAACTTTTTGAGTCATGGGCCACAAAGAGTCATAAAAGGGCCGAACCAGAAGCAGTATTTTGGTCTTCTATTTATTTATTTATTTATTTATTAGTATACTTGGCTCAAAATCTATTTTTCATCTGTAGTCCCTGGACAACTGTCAACCTAAAAACATCAGTTAAATACAAAAGTAAAAAATATAGAAATACATACAAAATACAGTTTAGAAAATCGATTAAAATACGTATAAAATACACCCACCTCATGCGAGAAATAGATAATGCAGATCTGGACAAAACAATGCCTTGACTTTGATCAAAAATAAATGTTTATTTTAAAACTGAACATTTTGGAGCTTTTATTTCAAAATGGTGACTTTTTAATTTTCATTTCAGAGCAAATCGCATCAACTGTTCGAACTCAAAGAAACCCTGTGTTTATGTGGGGTCGGAATAATAGGAATAAAGAATGTCCGACTTGAAAAAAAAAAAAGTGAAAAAAAACCCAACAAATCTTCCAACACGTAATGCATGTAGAATAACTTTCTACAAAGGTCAATTATTTATTTGGCGTGCGCCATCTATGGGGAGACACCAGAAAATAAAACATCAACAATTAACAGTTTTAAGGGTTAAAACCAAACTGTCCCTCATCATTTTAGGGATAGTTTTAGTGGAGGACTATCTAGTGTATGGAAGCCTCTGTGACTCATTATTCAAAATAAAGGTCAATACTGGAAATGCTTTTTCAGTTTCACTATGTAACTGCATTAGTTGTCTCTTAAATAAAATGAAAAAGAAATCCTCCGAAGGGCTTTTTCATTTTCGATCATTCTGTGACATAATTAAAATAGTAGAGAAAATTGCATTTGAAATTTCTTTTTTTTAAAGTTATCTAGTAAATTTCCACCAAAATCAAAATAAAAAAATCAATTTTGAAAATTAAAACATAATAGAAATGCTTTTTCATTTTCATAATATAACTGCATGAGTTGACTCAAAAACAAAATGAAAAAGCCATTCTCCGTACGGATCTTCAACATCGATCATTCTGTGACGTAATTAAAATGATAAAGAAAATAGCTTCTAACATTTCATTTTTAAAAAGTTCTCTGGTAAGTTTGAATCAAAGTTCACTTAGAGATATCAAATTTGAAATGGATTAACAGAAATGCTTTTTCATTTTCACAATATAACTACATTACTTGTCTCTTAAATAAAATCAAAAACCAATCCTCCGAACAGCTTTTCCATTTTCTTAATCAGTACCGCTCATTCTGAGACATATTTAAAGTGGTAAAGCCGGATCCTGCTCACTGGGTTAATTCTATTCGGCACTCCAGATCATTTTATTTTATTGTTATTAACGGCTCTATAATATTTTGCGGCCATTTCTAACTTATATAATTTGACAAAATATATTTTTATGCAGAGTAAATATTGAAAGTTATTTAAGGTTTCAGTGAATTTATTCTGGAATAACATTCCCGCCTGTTTTTATTAATAGTTGTGTTAAAAAGTTACACTTTTAAAGTGCATTGTGGTCTATATTTGCCAATGTAGTGAGCACTGATGCACTCTGGGAAATTTCTTGGGCACACCATTTTGGAATATTAAATTTGAACAGCACTAAAAAGCGGAGAATCCACTAAATATTGCTCTATGTAGTGAGTAGGGAAGGAATTGGGACATAGACTGATCTGTGTAAATAAATCTTCTTCTTGTGTAGTTTTATCGCTGATGGGACACTGTGTTTAGGTGCAATACTGCCACCTACTGGTATGGAGTGTAGGTTAGAATAGATTTATTACTCAACCTAATTTATTTTTTTTCCATACACTTAAGTGATCGTATTTGTCCTCCTCAAGAATGTAACGTATAACTGCTGGAACTTCAACAACTGTCTCTGAAGTGAGAACGACCAAGTCACAAAAATGAATTTTCAATTTTAAAAAGATCATAATTAAATTGTGTTTGATCAAATCTAAGTCTAGACACAGCGTATCCCATCTTCCCAATAACTTTTGTAATACCATCTTCCTTTATGTTCCCCATCCCCCCGTCTCTACCATCTGTCTAATATGTTTTCTTTCACCAAATTTTTAATTTATTTTTTTGCTAGCAGCAATATGTACATCAACACTAGGCTTCATGGCTGATAGTTTTTTGTTCATTTACTTATTCTCTGTAATTCCTCTGTGTGCCGGTATCCACATAAATGGAAGAGGATCATCAAGACAAAAGTAGCAGCTGCTCAAACCAGGCGATGACTGGAGGAGAATCTGGAGCTAATTAGGAAAAAAAAAAAAAAAACTTAATTGGTTTCATCATTGGCCCTGCGATAGACTGGCGACCTGTTCAAAATATGGATGGATGGATTTGTCAAATTTCAAAACAAAAGCTTAACTCAAAATGCTTCTAAATACCAACTAAAGTTCTGTATCCCTGTTTAGGTCCCACAGAAATGAAAATATACTTTTGTTAATTTCTCAATATACAGAAATGATACACAAATAATAATCCACATGGATGACTTTATCTTTTTAACAGAACTGTTCATCCTTTCCAAACTATTAATACAATAAAATCAAAATTATTTCAATAAAAATATTGTTTAAATACATTTTGTTCCAAAACCAAATTTAGAAAATGTATTTATGTCTTTTTTCCTGCATGTTCTTTGGGTAAATTTGCATAAAAGTGTTTTGTTTTCTAGCAGGGCTTGACCTTTTACTGCTGTTTTCTTTACAGAATTATTGAAAAATCAACCTGTAAGAGACTTCATTTGTTGTTTTTAGTCTCGAGACGAATTACGATACGCTAAAAGTTTTCTCCTGATTGTATCGTTTTTATTAACTTTGGGTTTTTTAATTGTAGATTATATTTTTAATAAATGATTCATACATTTCAATCAGAAGTTAATGCTAACCAAGTTCTTCTCACATTCATACAAATATGCAATTTGTAATATATGTGTATATAGTTTTTGAATAGGAAATTTAAATATAGTTTATAAATGTTTAAAATCAGTGGTTTTGCATTTTTCCTTATTTGCATATGTGATTATTACTGAATTTAATGTTTTGAATGTTATTTAATTCAATTTATTTAGAAAAAAGTAACCTTTTAAAAAACACTACGTGATAAATCAAGTATTTTTAATACTTTTGTTTTAACAACTCAAACAGAATTATTTATCTAATTTATTACTAGCTGAAAGCATCTTACTGCTGGACTTTCAAAATAAAAGCTACCCTTTTTGGCTGAAATTTAATTCATTTTTTTTGGAAAGAAATAAAATATTTTACCTAATTTATTTTCATGAGTTTTCTTCTAAAGTAGACCTCACTTGTTCTGTTTGGGATTTCTGACAGAAAACCCTCAACATATAGAATAAAAATTGAGGTTTTGAGGCTATACTGATGTTTTTTTCAAAGAAAAAGACTCTTCTTCCTCTGTCTCGCCATAGTGAAGCATGCAGTACGAAGGCGCTCTGCATCTCTGAAGAGGGAGGAGGCGCCGCGCTGAGAGCTGGCGAGTTGGAGTAGAGAGGAGTGACTGTTCTTTGAATTAGGGAGTCTCTGCACATCCCTCCCCTCCTTCGACCGGCCGGCTCTCTGTTTCCCCATCTCTTTCGCAGAATGAGATTTGTCTTGGAACATTTGCAGAGATCTGATGTCCTTTCAAATCTGCTGCTCAGTAATGACCTGGCCTTCAACCCTCCTCCTCCTCTCCACCCCCTCAATCCGGGCGCTGCTGCCTGCGCGTCATTCATCACTGCTGGGACTCTTAATGAGAAACCTTTCCGGGGCAGAATCATAAGGAAAGTCATTTAGATTCAATCAATACTCGCTGAAGATATTAGAACGTGTGCTGCTTCTCCATTATGTAACCCGCTGCAATAAGAGATGTGGCTGCCGGTTCATGTACACAGTATTAGATTAGTAAAGCTAGAAACTGTATTAAAGAAAGAACCATTTGGCCCCTAATGAAACATAAAATGAACATGCCGATGGTCGTCCTAACAGACATTAATTGTTTTATGGAGCTTTATGCAGATAGAAATGTGGGAAATGTGGCGTTTCTTAAGACCGTAAGCGATGTTTTTCAAAATGACTCTGTGAGGAAGAATGGATTGAAGCTAAAAAAGCTCTGAGACTTTTCTGTTTGGTGTTTATCTTCTAAAAAAAAAAAAAAAAAAAAATTCCCACTGAGGAGAACTTGACAAAAATGGTGCAAATGTGCAGACAGGAAGTGTGGCGAAACAGATGAGTCAAGTTAGGTCCTTCATTTTATGAATGGGAATTTTTATGCAGGATTCACTCTATTTATATCATCATTTGTAAGATTTTCTACACTTTTAAACTCTTTCAAAGTTTCCTCTAATACTAAATTGTGTTACATGTTTTGCTTTTCCAGTGCAAACTTCCTCACATTCCAAAGCTTAAAATGTTACCTTCCTCATTCATTTTTCATTTCCTCCTTTTTGCATTCAGTTCTGCTCACTCGGACAATAGATGCTTGTTGCTATGGTAACAGATGACAACAAATGCCCGCCCCCCCCCCAAAAAAGCACTTTCATCCTCAAAAATCAAACACTTCCGACTGCAGTCTTTTATTTAGAAAGGACGTTTTGTGAACCTCTGTTATAAGTTATAGACTGTTTCGTTTTTTGTTTGTTTTTTTTTGTTTTTATTTCAAAAAGTTTCTATAGTCTAATTGTTTTTGTTAGTTTCCTATTACATATTTTTAATTTTTCTATAGAGGGTAGATATAATTTAAGATCAGTTTCTTCAAAATTATTTATTTATTTATTTTCCTGAGCATTTTTTCTCATGAATATGATATTTTGCCAAGATTAAAATAAGGTTGATTATATTTGGTTCATTGGAGTGGAACACTGAATCATCAAACATAAATAAAAGCATTTGTTTAGATAAACATATTTTCTTGTTAGATTTTTTCTTGTTAGCTAAAAGCCATGCTAAAGCTAACAGAATCAAAGATGGGCGGGGCTTTAACACTGGAGCTGCAGAGCGTGATGACATCAAACTTCTGTTACACCAGTTGACCAATCACAAAATTCAACGCAATACCTCGTTTCAACCTGTAGGGGGAGCAATATATAGACTATATTTCATAAATTAAACACGTTTATTTTAATTTGTCAAAAAAATTGGCAACAATCAACAAACAGGACTTTTAAAGCCCCATTTATACATATTTAGAGGTCAACAGCCAAAAAAAGTTGTTTTAGTGTTTGGTTACTCTTGAAGTTTGCACAGTCCTGGTCTAGTTTCACGCTTTTGAGTCAAATTCAGTTTCTATCAGAGCAACGTCTGAACCATTTTGTTGACCTTTTTCACATATTTGTGACACAGGACGCTCCTATCTGGCAGCCTGTACTTCCACCTATCAGCCAAACCAAACTGAAAAGATAAACTGTCTGTGCTGTTGTTGGAGAAACTGTTAAGCAAGTTTGCTGGAAGGCCATTTTTATATTTGAATAAATGTTCTATTATTTATCGGATAAAAAAGTCCTGAGACCGTTTTCTGTACACAGTTCAGCGGAGGATGAAGCTTTGTTGGAGCAGTTTGCTTCAGCTGAAAGATGCAGAAACTCTGACCTCGCTCAGTGTTTTCTCTCAGCTTTCAGCGCACGCTTCCTCCTGCCTTACAAGGCCGTGCGCACAGATGCACAAATATTGAAGGGATGACTCTCTAAACTCACAGATTAGATGTACTCTACAGGACTGAAGAAAAGCTGTGACTAGAATATCCTCTGAGCGCTTCCTCCACTGTTCAGAGCTTCAGACTGAGCCGCGACTTAAGCTGCTCATGTTAGAAGCTGTTGGTCGCAGATCTGAGGAGAGACTCCCGTTTACAGTGTTTCATCATGATGGGGTCTTTGGACTTCAGAACGTTCTGATGATGACGGAGACATGAAGGATTTCTGAATCGGTTTAAAAAACATTATTTAAATTTGTGCAAATTAACCGGAACAAAACTAAGAGAGTCAACAGTGCAGAAAAGAAATGGAAGCCTTTAGAATCAGCCGAAGTCATTTAAAGTTCCTTCACTGTCGGGATTGGATAGAAGGGAGGGACCTGTCTGCACACAAACTGGTACCAGACATCACTGACCGGAATCAGAGATTATACAGCTCCCCACTAACCATAACCCAAAAAACTTTTATTAAAGCTCAAAATGGGAAAAACCAAAACAGTTAGAGTCGTGTCAATGAATGGGCAGGTGTCTGGTTGCAACTGCAGCAGGTGTATTAGTACAGTTTAAAGTCCACAAAGTAAAATCAGGGTCAGGCAGGCAGCGGTCAACGAGCATGGAAAAACAGGAAACAGGAAAACAGAAAATCCGGTCTGGATAAAATGCTCGGAAATGCAGGCAGAGTGGCACAAACAATACTTTGCACGGAGAGAGGCTCCATGCAGTGCTGAAAGGGTAACAGATGAAGACAGTTGAAGGCTGACTCCACTCTCATCCCAGATTTGAGAAATGTGGGAAAAAAGGGGGCGGGGCTAGGAGAGACGCCCTGAGCGGGGGAGATGTGATCTGGATATGTGTTTGACAGTGCAGTGAGGTTAGCCTGAGGTAACTAAAGGATCTGTGGGGTATTGTCTTAGCAGAACGGCTTCCACCATTTTTGGCATTAGCATCGCAGAATGAGCTCCGCCACTCTCGGCTAAGAGGTGTAAGCCCCAACGCTCTCGGCTAACTGGGGTTAGCTCCAACCCTCTCGACTAAGAGGCGTTAGCTCCAACGCTCTTGGCTAATTGGGGTTAGCTCCAACGCTCTCGACCAACTGGGGTTAGCTCCAACGCTCTCAACCAACTGGGGTTAGCTCCAACGCTCTCAACCAACTGGGGTTAGCTCCAATGCTCTCAACCAACTGGGGTTAGCTCCAATGCTTAGCTCCAATGCTCTCGACCAACTGGGGTTAGCTCCAACGCTAAGGGCAGGGATGACCAGTTTTATTTAGTCTGTTTAGTCTTTAGCTATTTTTCGTATTTTATGACTAATTTTCTGCATTTGTAAAATTACCTGCATGTAACCCAATGAGGCAATTTTTTTTTTTGTGATATTGGACCATGTAAATAAAATTGAACTGAGTTGTTTTGAATTGAATTGTTTCAACCTGTAGGGGTCAGCACATAGACGGTTTTAGACCGTAATTTAGGAATTGAACAAGTTTATTTCAAATAGTCAGAAATGTGGCAATGTCCAACAAGAAACACCTTTAATCCACGTTAATAGATTTCAATGACTGAGTTATGGCCGTTTATTTCTCCATAGAAGTCATTGGGATTTTAGCTTCTGTGAAGCACTTCCTGTACTTCCTGTTTGGATATGTAGGGGATGGTTTACTCAGTCCAGTCATCATATACAGTCAATATGTGAGACAATCTGAAAAATGTCATAAAATTAAAACAAAAAAAATCTAATAATGAAAAATGTAAAAATAAATATATGAGATCATAAGAATTTAAGGAAAGCTGCAGCTATAAGCTGACTGACTGACCTGCTCTCTGCTGTATCTACATTTGCAAACATAGAACTAGTCTCATGTCAGAAACCGAAGCGTCTCAAGTCTTTCCTCGTTTGCTCGTCCTCCTCCACGCTCCCTCTTCCTCCTCTCAACTACTTAGTATTGACTGCACATTCCCAAACACCTTAATTCCTCTCAGGCTGTCTGCAGATCGAATGCCTCGGCCAATACTCGTCATTCAAATTAATTCCTGCCCTTCTGACTCGCTGAAGTTCCCTGGATTGGATAAATTATGAGCGCTATCAAGCTCCTCTCGAGGTCTTCTTTACGTCTTCTCACAGGCGTTCTTCGCAATGCCAGGATTTGCAGATGACATCTTCAGTAGAGACTGCCCTCAATTATTTGGATGGTTTTACACAAAGGAGTGCAGGTTTCTATTAAATCACAGGGTTAATATCAATTTGAAGATTTTGCAGATAAACTGAGAAAATGGTTCATTAATTCCATCCATCAGGATAATGGAGGTCAAGTTCGGAGTTACACTTTTAGGTAAACATTTAAACTCGTTGAGGATAAAATAGTCATAGAGAAACTCCTTATCATTAATTCTTCTATTGTAAAGTTATTACAATTACACTTTGTACTAAAAGTATGGAGGACTAAACAAGTTGAAATAGATATATACACCATTATATTTATAAATAAATAGATCATTAATTATTTAAAATTGGCATTAAAGAAATAAAAGTGGAAATAAATAAATACATGTTTAAATATATTATGGCAATAAAATGTTAAAAGGCACATTTAAATATTTAATGACATATTTAATTATTTCATGTTAAGTGTAGGCTCCAAGGAAAAAATAAAATAAATATGTTTATTATGAAATGATTAAATACATGTCATTTTTTTTAAATTGGCATTTAATAAATAAAATTGGAAACCAACAAAGGCATAAACATGTTAAAATAGCCATTAAAAAGCACATTTAATTAATTAAGAACACCAAAAGAGACAAATTGAAATAAAAATAGTTAATGTGCAATCATTAAATATCTGTCATTTATTATCTAAAACTGGCATTAAATTCATAAAAGTGTCATTAATTGAGTCAATATTTAATTAAAATTCAATTTTAGATGATTTAAAAAAAGCATTTTGATGAGATTTCATGGTCTGGGCAGTGGGCACATCATTTCTTTGTGTTATCAGTCAAATTCTCCTATCAAATTTAGTGGGTGGGGCCTAACTAAGATCATGTGGGCGGGTCTAACTTGGATCCTTGAGAGAATGTGAAAGCTGGACTTCTATCTCTATCAATGAAAAGAGCATCTTCATGTTTAAATGCTTCTAAACCTTTAAAATCTGTGTTAAAGAACCCTCCTACTGCCAGATTATGACATAAAATAAAAGACAAGAGAATATAATCGGCTCTTCTGGAGCCCTTAATCGTGTCATGCCTTCATGATGACCTGAAGCCTGAGATCAAACACAGAAACGATCATGTCATACACGCTCCTGTGGGTCAGCGTTGCGGTCCCAGCGCATGCATACATGCATCGTTTCCTTCTGCTTCCCGTGTCAGAGCCGCTTTAACGCCACCGTGACCTTTCCTGTTGGCTCAGCCCAGAGGGAGACGTGTCAGAGCGGCCGAACGCGCTGATTAATCATCACGCTTCCAACCTAATCCACTGCTACAGTAACCCTCTTAATGATTCAGGGATTTAAAAGGAGACATTTTACCACCTGGTTTATTCAAACAACACAGATGACACAAAAAGACGACTTCAGTTAGTAGAACTAAAACAATGGTAGCACTCATCTGAATGTCATCTCACTACAATAGATCATAAAGAAATGAAGTAGAGCAAACAGGAAGTTAAATGTTGGTAGATGTCATATCATTCTGGCTAAACTATGTCAATTATGTGAACAAACCAAATGTTGTGTCGAACAAATGACCCTGAAAGTGTAAAACAGCTGAGAGGTAACAAAACGGTACAGACTCTCATCCTGTTGAGCTGATAGAGCTCATTTTATACCCAGAAGACCCGGAAACCAGAGAAATAAAATAAATTTCTTAAATATCAAGAATAGAGGCGATACTGGAAACGTGGGGATCAAACCAAGTAATTACAGAGCTAGTATCACTAATATCAATATTAATACTTTTTTCCTTAAATGTTGTCCTATAGAATAATTTCAAAAAAATATAAATTTTTTTGTTAATTAAATGTACAATAAAATACACAACTGAGGCTTTTGGCAAATAAAAATAGTTATAAGCTAGTTACTGCAATCATCATGAAATATAGAACATAATACTATATAATAATGATAATAAGAATAAAAAAAATGAAGAAAAAAGTAAGTAACAGCGCCACAGTTATTTACAAAAGCAGTAATAAAAAAATCTAAGTCACAAATTTAAAAAAGTAAACAAAAACAACACTGTAATGAATAAAAATGTATAACAATATATCCTAATTCTTTAATGACTCTCTTGACTTTCCAGTGAGGCATTGAGGTGAGGTGTAAGGATGTTCACACAGACAGACAACGTTGCCAGATTGGGCAGTTTCCCGCACGAATTGGGTGGATTTTGACTCAGATTGGGCTGTTTGGCAACACTGCAGACAGATTGAGGCTGTTTTCACATGAACTCCATGAGTCAATTTAAGCTTTTTACTGTACGTATGAAGAAATACTGGAATGTAAGTACCGATGCTATTGATACTTTACACTGGTATTGATAGTAATAATTAGATACTATTAATACTCATTTTGATACGCCCACCACAAACTGAGGAGCAGCCATTAAGTTTTGGAAGCTGGAAGTTTTAAGAAAAGGAAAAAACTGATTCAGATTAAAAAGTAAAGTATTTTTTTGTCCTTTTGTGCTTAAAGCTCAGAGGAGTTTCCCCATCGACTGATCATTCTTACTCTAGCTGCATGTTTATTGACTATTAAACTACACAAATTGGATTTGCACTAATAATTTTGCCTAACAAAAAAACAACAATTAAAAAAAAGAGCTTTGAGAAGGTAGTTTTGGATGCATATTGAAACATATTAACATATTTTGTTCATCCGTAACCACTCATACGTAGCTCGCCGCTCCACAGCCTGAATAAGACTCCGTCTCCTTCCAGATATTGATGAGTACTAATGCTGTGACAGAAATATTAATTTATTTGCTTTAAATCAAAGTATTGTTCACATCCATCGCCGTGTTTGTATTTATTTGCTAAATTATGATTTAATTTAATTTTTTAGATTTCTAGCATTTCAATGGGTTCACAGCTGCTGTTTCACTAGAATCTGGATTTTCATTACTGGGGTTAAGGTTTGCTTTTACTAAATCTTCTTTTACTTGCTCTCAAACTCTGTTTTGTGAGTGTGAATAAAAACACACTTGTGCGAAATAAAATCACGTGTGTGTCACTTGAACTTTGTGTGTGTTAGCTCACACATGCAACAATTCCACCGTGTTTTTTCTTTCTTTAGGTAAAACAACACCTTTAGAAGAACATCTGCCGCTTTGAGAGAAACGTCAAAGATCCTTTATAAACAGGAGGACTCACTTCATCAAAACAGACTAGAAGTGCAGCTATGAAGCTTCACAACCGTCCACTAAACTCAGTAAAGTTCTTGAACCTCAGTGATGGACTCAAAGGTAGTTGAACTTGATGATTTCTAAGGATAGTTGTGTTTTCACAGGTTTTCCTCAGGAAACTCTCACCTCTTTAAGGTGGAATTCGAGTCGCTCTTCTGTTTCTCACCTTCTTGACTTTGTCCTCGATTCGTTGAGACTGCAGGATGATAATGACTTCAAGAGCGCGTCATCCTTGGAGAGCTGACGGAGGTGGAACGGAAAGAGCTGATCTACTTAGAGAGATGTAATCTGATATCCCACCTCCTGATTCTGACAAGTGACAAATCATCAGCCGATAATCACGTCAGCGATCGGCGTGATGGAGAAGCAGCTGCTTTCGACCGCGGCTGGCTGCGTGCCCCACAATGAAGGATGGGATGCTTTTAGCAGGGGCACTGCCAGATTTTCTGAGGCCCTGAGTTAAAATTAACAAGAGGTTCCTCTAATAAGAATTTTACTTATTAAAATTCTAAGTAATATGTATACATATTTGGTTTAATACTATAGACAAGGAAAAACCTTTTATTTCTAAAATAAAAAAGCTGAAAAAAATTGCAATATTTGGTTTAATGTAATGAAGTTCAAAAATTAATTTATTTAAGTTTTCACACCTTAGTAAGTTACTTATTAAACTAAAAAAGTAATAGAGTTAGAAATTAAATTATCCTGTAATAAAGGTAACTAGTTAATGTGAACAAAAATTCCTCAACATCAAAATTTGTTTTTTTCTGATCAACTTTTGCAATGACCATACAATTTATGCACGTCTAAATATTTTTAATCTTTTTTGCACATTAAAAACAACAAAAAAAAAATCCATATTCTGTACTTCAAGTTTTATCTTTGTACCAAGAATAAACAGATAATCGTAAAATCTATTCCAAAGTAAATAAAACTCTAACAACCTCACAAAAAATGACAAATAATAAACCTGTATTTTTTGTTTACAAACATTTAAATAAAGTGCATTTTGTTAACAAATATTGAATGAATTAAATGGTTTATTTCAAGCAATCAGGTAATACATGAGATAACACATAACAAATCACAAGTTGATCCCTTGAAAGGGAGTGGAAGGAAGCGAACTTGTATAATCCCACGCCGGCTCGACCATAACATTTTTTTCTTTACATGAATTGTCAATATCCGGTTCAGGACTTAATATCAAATATTTATACTCTACAATCAAAGATTCAAATTATTAAAGATCATTAATATCAGTGATGGAATCAATTTCCAAAACATCCACAGACAAATTATTTATATCAATCAGTAACAATAATCTAAATAGTCGCATAAATAAAAAAGACAATTTGTGCAGATTGTATTGATGAGAAATGACTATAATAATACAAAAAGTACAAATCATCTTCATTAGTTAATGGAGAAAAAATATTCTCATTAAAAAAAGAAAATGTGTGCAGATTGTTTTCATCAAAGAATAACTATAATAATACAAGAAGTAATAATGCGTTGAAAAGAAAAAAGATCATGAATTTGAGCAGAATCAGTGCTACATCACTGTTTAGGAACAAATTTAAGGCCACGTAATCGTTCTTCGTTGTTATGACTGAGGGACTGTGAAGGTCTCATTTCATATTGAGCTGGAAAAAGTTCTCACCCCTAATAAATGTATGCAGTGACCTACATCCATGTATTTATTCCCTCCATTCGTGTTAAAGAAGAAAAGAAAGACTGTTTCCTGATGACTCTTTTCCGCACTCTGTCGTGTATGGACCCATATTCATGATCTGACAATGATGAAATGAAAACCAGACACTTAAATACACTGAGGTTGATTAAATGAAGACAGCTGTGGATGAGTAACCTGAACCTGGTGAGACTCGCAGGGAGAATAGACACAACGACAAACCCCACACAAAACCCAAGAATAGAATCATGACAGTACCCCTCCAAAAAGGGCAGATCCAGATGCCCAAAACACCTTAGAGGAGGAGACCCAAAGAAAAAAGAAAAACGAGTTCAGAAAACAGTTTGGGCTCCTGCAGCCCAGCAGAAGTGAGGGGTAACATGCGAACCCCTCCTCAGGTACAGACATGAGGATCAGTCCCGTTTCAGGAAAGTGAAACATGAAGGGGAGCAGCTCCGGTGACCGTCCTCCAGAACTTTAAACGAGGGTGATAAGTGGTGACCCTTCTCAGGGAACAGACTCATGAAGACATTTGTAAAAAAAAAATAAAAATAAAAACTGCCCAATTTAACCGAATCTTCAGGATTTTCCAGACCTTTAATGTCCCTGTGCAGTAAATCCATTGAGGTAATAGTTTTAGAAACACGTCTTCTTCCCAAAAAGCCATCATGGTGACATTTATCCACAGATAGCTTTATTCGTTGCCGTTTAGACTGATGCTGACGCAGCCGGCTGTGTTGAGGCGTCTGGAGGCTGCTGTCCTGGGACAAGCTCAGATCCCTGCGGGACGCCTGGGAATGAAATATGGATCGACCCCATCTATTTCCTGTCAGCTGAGAGAGACATCAAAGCGGCGAGGACCTCTAACGACGCCCTGCTCTTCAAGATGGCAGCGGCAGCGGCGTCCACGAGTGTGAAGAGATCGAGCAATCAATCAGTTTGGGCGCTCGCCGTTCTGTGGGTTCACGGCCGGGCGGTTAGAGCGCCGGTTCAGATCAGTAATGAGCGTTCTGCCTCTCGTCTGACCTGCAGCTTCATCTCATGCAGACAGGATTAGTCAGGTTGATGACTGAGATCCACACAGAGCGTGTGAGGAGATTCCTTCGCTGCAGCGGCGATAACATGTTCTAACAGCATAAAGAAGGCAAAGACTTCCAAATGTGAACATTTAGTGTCCCAAGGGTCAAGAAGTCACGTTTTCATACATGCTGTCAGCAATCGGTGGTTGAGGACCCAAACGCAGGAGGCCAAGTCAGCTGACCTGTAATATGAGACCAAAACATGACAAAAACCCATTAAGAAACAAACAGGATGACTGAACAGAACAGAGATGACCTGAAAACCAGAAATTTAAATTAGCTGAGAGCAATTAACTGAAATGAAGACAGCTGTGAATCACGATCAACCTGGAACAGGTGTGACTGACAGAGAAACTCAGAACAAAAACAAACCGAACCACCGAACATTTACAACTTTAAATCTTGTAAATTTATTATTTTTTCGTAAATTTATTAGATTTAACCTAATGAATTAATTACTTTTTTTCTCATATATTTTTGACCTTAAATCTCATAAATATACGACTTTTAATCCTGTAAATTCAAAAGAAAAAAAAGCACAAATTTAGTCCATCACTTTTTAAGTCATCAGTATAATACTTTATTTATCGTAATTTAACAGTTACAATTTTTTTTCATGAATTTACGACTTTAAGTCTTGTAAATTTGCTCATTTAATTCTCATGAATTCATGACTTTAATTCTCGTGAATTTACAACTATAAATTCTGGTGAATTTACGACCTTAAATCTAATACATTTACAACTTTTAACCTCATAAATTTACAAAAAAGTCACGAATGACTTTTTAATTCATAAATACACAACATAATTTCCCTTAATTTAACACTTCTCATAACTTTATGAGATCTAAAGCTGTAATTTAAAGAAAAATACAACTAATTTGTTTGTAAACTTGCCCAAGTACCCCATTGTACAAGGCTCTAAATTTTACTTAAATTTTTTTTTTTCATCTTTTTACATTTTTTTTTATTGTCAGCAAGGAATGTAGTTTTAGAGTTTGACTTTTTTTATTTCTTTGAAAAAGTTATTTAAGCACCAAGAAACAACTATATTCAAAGCGTTTCTAGTAGTTTTTTAATAATGGTTATGCTGTTTTTAGCCAAAATAAAAAAAAAAAAAAAAAAAAAAAAGAAACGTATCTCGTTTTCTAGTACAGTTTCTGCAGAGTGGCATCAGTTCATTAGAAATTTACCTCTGGGTTGTAGGTGGTGCAAGCCCACCGCCCTTCCCCTCCCCGTTGCTGAGATTTCATAGCAGGGGGGCTTGAATTTTGTGTTTTTGGTCACAAACTAGCTTTTTTTCAAGCATCATTTTTTCATATGTTCCTGATTCACAACAATTTGAGCAAAGAAACTCTCAGAAATCCAATTTTGAGTAGATTTTTCTAAATAAATCTTTAAAAAAATGTATATAAATATATTTTAATACTATATTAATATTCAAGAACCATTCATAAAGTCTGTTACTGATCCGAAAATAAATCACCTAAAACTGGACCAGTTAGCAAATGTTACATGAGCCCATACCGCCAGCCTTCCACCACCATGCTTCACAGTTGATTGTGGTTTTCCTAAAATGTTTAGATCATTTAAAAGCTTTAAGAGTTTTTGTGAAGAAGTATAGATCTGGACTTTTCAAGAAGGAGTTGGTCTGATGATAGCAGTGTCCCACAGGAGTTGGGGGGGGGACTAAAAACTCATTTAGATAAGGCAGATCAAAGAGACGGAGCTGCTTTAAAAAAAACAACAAGCTTCCAAAAAACGTCTTGATTAAAAAGGTGGCCGAGCAGCTGAAGGATGCAGGAAAAAAGCTTTCACGAGGTTGTTTCGGTTCTCCTCGTTAGAGACTTTAATATAATTGTTGATATTGTTTCCTGTCAGTGTTGTCATCACAGAGACAGACAGGTGACTCCTGACAACACCGTCCTCTAACCCTCATCCTCCTCATCGGGTTAGTTGGGAACATAATTATTCTGGAGTAATAAAAGGAAAGACGAAAAATATTTTTCCTTTAAGCTTCCCAGTTCTCCTTCAATTTGACGTGTAAATCAAAGCGTCCGGCTGCAGCTCTCCTGAGGAAATAAAACACTCGTACACATAAAAGGAATGTAAAGAGTCCTGGGAGAGAAAAGTCTGCTGCGCTCAAGTTCACGGCCTGTAATTATACTCCTTCTTCTGCAGAGGATTGGCCTGAATTCCTCTCAGAATTGTTGATCTTGTGAGTTGTCACCACACAGTTAATTTCCCCGGGGAGCAGCGTATAAATTGCATGCCAGTGAGCAGAGGTAATAGCTGCGGTCTTGGAAATATGTTTGGCAGCAACTTCCAGAAAGCGTGCAGAGGCTCGCTATCTCAGGAGCTGCACTTCCTCCTAATTATTTAGCAATTGGGAACAAGTGTTTTGGCTGCAGCTCTGCATGCCGTCTCGCAGTCTCACAGCAATTTGTCGTTATTATGTTCATATTTCAGGAGGTCAGGTAAATTCTGCGGTAATCAGATCTGGTAAAGCATCTGTTTTCTGCAAACTGAGGGAGGGGAGTTCGCCGAGCGGGGTATCCGCAGCACCGCCGCTAATTGTTGTCATGTTTACACAGATATTTACAGCAGCTGCCCCCGCATAATCCTCACCGAGTACAAAGTAAACCAAGTCCTCGTCATGTGAATTATTTATGAAATCTCTCGGGGAAAGTAGGTTAAAAAAAGCTTTGTCGAACTTTCTCAGTGCGTCCTTAAAAAGGAGGAAGATGGATGAAGAAGGGGAAACGGGCGCCTTGGAAAGGGCAAAAAAAATCCCAACAAACCAAAAAAACGAGTAAACAGGAAGCGAAAAGAGAACAACAACAGATGAGCTGGGCTGCTTCTTCTTTCAACGCAGCAACTCGGTCACTTTTTAATGTTGGTTCAGTGTTTACCGTCATTTTTCAACCTCAAAGAATCAGAACACCTTAACTAGACCAGCATGCACTGCAGCACAGCTTAGCTTGGCGAAGCTAACAGCTACTTTTGCTCAGTAAACGCAGATTTTAAACTTTATGGTCCATCATAATTCAACTGTTGGCTTAAATTCCTAAATATTGCAGTATTTTCATTTAAAATTTATTTTATGTCTTGTTGTAGTATGGGTTTTTTGTCTCTTAGATAAGGGTTAAACATTTTTATGTTGAGAAGAAACAACTAAAAAGTTCCTTATTCCAGTTAACAAAACAACATTTCTGCACATTTATAACATTTTTGTCCTCTCTAGAGTATTTAGAGACTTATATGACTTGTTTTGCAAGCTATAGCCCAGCTTTTTCACTGTGATGAACAAATGTCCTCTTAACTTTTCCCTTAAAGCAGGGGTCCCCAACTGGCGGACCGCGGTCCGGGTCCGGACCCCGAGACCCTTTTATCCGGACTGCCAAACATTTTTAATAAAAAAGTACGATTTTTCATTCATCTTTACACGGTGATTTTTGAACAGGCACGCGCGAGGACAGCAGCTCCGTTCTGACCGGGGTCCTTCAACCGGCAAAAGTTCAAAGTGGTGTGCTAATGTTTACGTAGTTGGGACGTATAGTTATCTGGAATGTGCGTGAACAATGGCTCTATCAACAATTCGAAAAGTGGACTGAAAATAGTGTCTTTGGAGATGAGTGGACCGAAGCTTTCGCTTTTATTTACCAGCAGTGAGTTCTACAGGCTGGTTTGTATTATAAACATGGAGTCTGCTGTTTTTGTTCAGAGCGCTGATATCAAGCGGCGCTACGAGACAAAACACAAAACTTCTGACACAAATTACCCGACAGAATGAGTGATGTGGTCACGGAAAATATACGAACTGAAAGTACAGTGCGAGCTTTAAACACACAGACGGTAACAGCACAACAACGAGCTCACGAGTGCTCACTACGAGTGGAATGGATGTTGGGCAAGCACAAAAAACTCACTCCAAAATGATTAAAGAATGTATGGAGGCAAAGACAGAAACAATTTAGAAATTAAAAGAGTGACAGCAGCTTCAAGAAAAGGTTCGACAGATTCCCCCGTCGTCAACAAGAACCGAGCTGCTTTCCAGAGATGTGCAGGGCTATGGAGCAAATCTGGTGCCAATATTATATGAAACCCAAATAAAACAAATATTATATATGAAAAAAAAATGATGTTTGGCAAAAAAAAAAAAATAAATAAATGTCAATGTTTTCCATTCTAAAATAAATTTAATTTCAGCTTCAAATGTACAATTTTTTTAAGGTGTCAAAACTACAAATTTCAATTCCATTTTTTTAGATTCAACTCTATTTATTATTATTTTTTTTTTTGTTAGTTTTCGAATACGAAAATTTCTGTTTCAAGACTTTTTGCCCCTTTGTGGTGGGGCTAACACGAAGGACCAAACCAAATGGATGAGAGTGGTAACTTCAGTCCTGGTGCATTCACTGACTCTGCTAGAACAGAGTTTTGGACACGGTTTGTACGGGATAAAACTCTCTCTTTACATCCGTCTTGGGATAACTTCCGAATATGATAGAACAGACAATACAGACATTTTCTGATCGTATTTTTCACAGCTCTAGGAGTCAGTGAAGACACTGGGACTGAAGTTATCACTCTCATCAAGTTTTGATTGGCCCTTTGTGTTAGCCACGCCACAACAAGGCCAAAAGTTTTGAAACTGAATTTTTTATATTCGAAAAAGAAAAAAAAAAGAGTTTAAACTTGAAAAAATCAGTTTGGCAATTCAAATTCTGAGTTTGAACCTAAAAAAAGAGAACATTTTCAGTTGAAAATAATTACGTTTATTTTGGAACAGTAAAAAAAAAAATATTCAGACATTTTAAAAATTTTTGGCCAAACAGCAATATTTTTTCAATTTGTTTTATTTGGGTTTCAAATAATATTGGCCCAAATTTAGCTCCATAGAGTTCCAGCTCAACACCACCATTCAAAGTACCATCTACGTCTCTTTAAGTCTGTTTTATAGTTTACATTTATGTTTATAATGTTTTTGCACTTATGAAAGTTATTACTTTAATGTTCAATATGTACCATTATTTGCAACGTACTTCTAAGGGTTGTTAAACAGAAAGTTAACATTTGCACAAGAAAATGGATTAATTATGAATGCTTTTTGAGGTACATTCATGTTACCTGTTGCACTTTAAGTGACAGACAGCAGAATGTTAAAGTTTGTGAAAGAGCACACATGTTGGACTATAAGGAAGCAAGTTTATGTGCAATCTTTTTTTTTTTTACTGTACAATGCATGTACATGTATGTATTTTTGTACAAAAAAGTAATGAGATAAATACTTGTTGAGACAATAAGCTAAAAGAGTTCTTTGCAAATGTAACTACACATTGTAATTAAATAAAAGGACAGAAAATTGAAATATTGACTGAATGTTTTTGCATGTTCGGACCCCGGTCTACCAAGCTGACAGAGTTACTGGACCTCTCGCCAAATCAGTTGGAGACCCCTGCCTTAAAGGGTAACCAAACCCCAAATCAACTTTTTTTGCACCTATAAATGGGGTTTTAAAAGTTCTGTATGTTGTTCATTGCCAAATTTTTAACAAATTAAAATAAATTTGCTTAATTCTTGAAAATAGTCAAAAACCTTCTGTGTCCCTACAGGTTGAATCAAGGTATTACACTTGAATTTTGTGATTGGTCAAACCATTTAAGTCCCATCTCATGATCTGCTGCTCCAGTAATGGTAACAGTCCTGTTCCCCAGCCCCAAACCTCCAACTGGATTTTCAAATTTCGGCTGTGGGCGGAGTCAGCCCTCAACTTCTCCGTTTGGTTACTCTTTAAATGTCAACTGAGAAGTTGTAAATTGGGAGTAAAGCTTCAGTGTTGTGAGATTTGTAGTGTTTGCTGCATGTGGTGTAACATACAGTATATTCACCAGCCATTTTGTTAGCTACACCCTACTAGTACTGGGTTGGACCCCTTTAGAACTGCATTAATCCTATGTAGGGTAGATTCAACAAGGTACCGGAAATATTCCTCACAGAGTTTGGTCCATATTGACATAATAGTATTACAAAGTTGCTACAGATGATGCCAATCTCCCGTTCCACCACATCCCAAAGTTGCTCTATTGGGTTGAGATCTGATGACTGCCATTAGAATCCAGTGAATTCATGGTCATTGTTCTAGAAACCAGTCTGAGATGATTCCAGCTTTATGACATGGAGCCTTATCCTGCTAGAAGTGGAATCAGAAGGTGGAACACCTTGGTCATAGAGGGACAAACGTGGTCAGCAACAATACTGAAGGGGTCCAAAGTGTGCCACGAAAATATACCCCAGACCATCACACCACCACCAAAAGCATTCTCACTCCCAACTCGTCATATATGGATGTACAGTTAGGGGAACATACGCGTCATTTTTTAACATTTGGGCGTCCCCAACTTGTTTTTTTAAGTGCTGGATGTTCCCATTGAATCAGGGGTCCCTAACCTCCACTTGGTGTGTGCCACGGACTAGGAAAACATACATATACTAATCAGGGGTCCCCAACCCTTGGGACACAGAGCAGCACCCTAGCCTGGTACTGGTTCCACATTTGTTATCCCGTCCGGTACCACGTCCCGAGGGTTGGGGACCCAGAATTTAAAGGAAATAGCCAGCATGTCAGAAAAGCGACAAGTTAGGAGTGCCAAAACGTCTAAAAGTGATGCAGAGGGGGCCCGAACCATGCGTCCATAAAAAAAGAGTTGGGAGAGAAAATGTGTGGCACCGCAACCAACAGCCTGAACTGTTGATACAACGTAGGAAGGATTCATGTTTTCATGTTGTTGATTCCAAATTCTGACCCTACCAAAAGAATGTGGCAGCAGAAATAGAGACTAAGACCAGACATGGTTTTCCAATCTTCTATTGTTCAGTTTTGGTGAGTCTGTGTGAACTGTAGCCTCGGTTTCCGGTTCTTAGCAGACAGGAGCGGAACCCGTTGTGGTTTTCTGCTGCTGTACCCCATCTGTCTCAACGTGTGGTGCATTCAGAGATGCTCTTCTGCAGACCTCAGATGAAACCAGTGGTCACTGAGTTACTGTTGTCTTTCTATCAGCTGGAACCCGTCTGGCCATTCTCCTCTGATCTCTGACATCAACAAGGCATTTCTGCCCACAGAACTGCCACTCACTGGATATTTTCTCTTTTTCTGACCATTCTCTGGGAACCCAAGAGATGGTTGTGGGTGAAAATCCTTGTAGATCAGTAGTTTCTGAAATACTGGCAACAACAACCATGACAAGTTTAAAGTCACTTAAATCACATTTCTTCTCCCTTATGAGGCTCAGTTTGAACTTCAGCAAGACATCTTGACCACGTCTACATGCCTAAATGCATTGAGTTGCTGCCATGTGATTGGCTGATTAGAAATCAGCATTAACGAGCAGTTGGACAGGTGTACCTGATAAAGTGGCCAGTGTAAACAGATGCAATAGATGCATACATGCAAATAGAAGTTGGTGCATAAATTGTCATTATGCTAAGAGTTTGTTTTTCAATTTGCATCAAGCACTTCATTGTACTCATGTTTGGAAAATAGTGTCTAAAAATGACCTATTTTCTGTGGTAAAGCAGATTTTATCCTGTATCTGAGCTAAATGAGGAAAATTAGAAAAAAGATTATAAACTCTGCATAAAGAACTGATTAAAGATGTTGTTTAGACACATAAATCTCTTTCTACTCTTATCAGAAATGGTTCTAATCTCTTAAAAGCAAATCTACATCTTGCACACCAAACATAGATCAAAGCTGGGTGAGACAATTTTCTTATAATGAACGGAAAAAGGAATGTGTGGTTTGCAAAAGATAGCAGAAAGCATGACGAGTGTTTTAGAGGTTCAGAGATTTGTCGGTGACCGTAAAATCCTCAACTTTGGCTTGATTGAACTTGTTCCAATCATTTTTTTTTTTTTTTTGTTCAACATTGCACAGTTTTTTTTTTTTTTTAAATCTGGGTTTGATGATCTACAGAATGTCCTCTAATGGGGAGTTTGACCACAGAGCCAAAAGACTGGATTGTAATGTGACCAACAGGTGAAGTCACACTGCTTAGATGACCACTCTGAATTGAAATTCCTGCTAAGCAACAATAAAAATTCAATACTGCTTTATTTATATGGTCTAATGTCACAAAAATAATTGCCTCATTGGGCTTCACTGGCAATAGTACAAAAGTAGATGGTTGGTCCTAAAATATAAACAATAGGTGATTGCAAACCTAAACTTAAGAGGCTAAACTAAACTGATTATCCCTGCCCTTAGACCCTCCTTCCCTGTAAGGAAAAACTATAAAATAAAACTGATTCTAGGATGGACAGGCAATTTACCAGGACTGTTAAAGAACAATTAGCTTTTCAATATGTGCGGCTACATGTTTGAATGGTGTTTATCCATATAGAACTGGGGGACAGGTTGGGGCGAGGTCCACAACCAAGACGAGCCAGGGGCAAGGTCCACGGCCAAGACAAGCCAGAGGCGAGGTCCACGGCCAAGACCAGCCATAGGCGAGGTCCACAACCAAGACGAGCCAGAGGTGAGGTCAACGTCCAAGAACAAGACACAGACGATCCGCCTGGAATCCAAAATCTCTCCCGCTCCCCTAGAGGGGAGTGGGAAAGATGAACAACATGCGAATCCCACTGCACCAAACAGAAACATAGATAGCTAAATAATTAGAAATAGAGGAGATAACATATAAGGTAGATAACTTATACTCACGACTTTTTAGATCTAAGCTCTGAAACTGTTGTTATATTTTTAAATAACAAATAATGCTGCCTGACAAAAGTCACTAAATGCTGCCTACTGATTATTTTAGTAGATCGTACTGTATGACAACTGGGTGTTTTATCACTTGTTTTCTTAAATTTATTATCTTTTTTTTTAATTATTTTGCTTGTTTTACTGTAAAGAACAGAAAATAAACCCATTTATGACTTATAGTAAAGGCCCACTCTGATTAAAAATATTTGTTTTTTGTGTTTTTTACATGTTTTTGTTCCATTTTTCTAAAGATAGAGGACATATATTAAGAAAATTAACCTTAAGATTGCATTTCTGAGTATTCCTTTATACAAACTGTTGTAAATCAAAGGCAGATGAAAAAAAAATATTAAAAAAAGCTTATTTGTGATTTGGAAAAGACACTGGGTGCTCCCTGCTCTGCCCATTTTTGCACAGGTAATGTTAGGTTGGAGGTTTGTTAAGCTAGTTTTAGAATAGATTTTAAGATTTCAACATTATGTTTTAGAACTTTGCATGGACAGACCTCAGCTATCTTTCTGAAAAACGTGAAGCCCTACACTCCTTTAGTGCTCGTTTCTTGTGATCTGAGCCTTTGAACCTTTTAACCGTTCCAAAAACTTGTTTTTAAACCAGAGGTGATGAAGCATTTCAGACAGTTGCCCCAAAACTTTGGAACACTCTCCCATTGTCACTGCGTCAGACTGACTCTGAGTGGTTTAAAAGTTAACTGAAGACGTTTCTTTTAGTAAGGCTTTTGCTGAAATATTCCTTTTATTTGACCATCCTTACAGTTGCTGTCGGACATTGTATTTTATATTTTCCTGTATTTATGTAATGTGTATTGTTTTTTATGGATTTGTCTTATGTTTTAGATTTTGTGAACCTTTTTGTGAGTTGCCCTCTGTGAAAAGTGCTACATAAATAAAGACTTGGAGTTGTGAGGGAGCTAGCGGGAGGGTGTGTAAACAAGGAAAATTACAAGTTTTGTTTGTTTTTGACACAAAATGTTACAATCATAATTAAAATAACACTGGGAATACTTTTTTAAAAGTCAAAAAATGATCGTAGTGGATCATTTAAGACACAATCTGACTTTGCTTTAATGCCTGAAATCTGAAAAAAGTGACTTTTTTCCATCTTCTTTCAAATGACCAGAATATTAAAGATGGCCGTGAACAATGAACTCAGATGATCTCTGGATCACATCCTTTTTATATTATCTGTTGATGATTGATTTGCTTTTGTTTGTTCCTCCTGAACAGACCAACAAACTCCCCGTGTTGGTTTGCTGGAGCTGAAGTCTGCAGCGTGCATGTACTGCCTGCCTGTTCCTTAATAATGTAGAGGAGCAAATTGGATTTTTCTTGACTTTCACATAATTAGAGGGTTGGGAAAGGAAAGGGGAGCCATATGGCACCATTAATAATTCATGTCCTTTTGATAGAGGTGGCCCTCATCTGATGCTTTAATGTGCATGAGAAATGAACCCATCCAGCGGGTCACTTTTGGGTTTGTCCTCCTCTGCGTCATACTTTTGAAGGTTTTTAAGTTTTCTTAGTCTCTGGTTCCAAGAAAAGTGGAAGATTCAAACCCTGAGATGTGATTCGAGGATGCTGCAGCTGATTTGTGACGTGTGATTGATGCAGGTGAGCTGAAGCAGCTTTACGTCTGCTGCATAAGAAGTCAGTGTCATGCTGAGGAGTGCCATCCATCAAACAGCCCACTAATTCCCCCCCGGATGTAATAAGGCCACGTTTATGAGCAGAACAGCTTTTCCATCACATTTTCTTCAACGTTTATGATTCATCTCAAAACACAGACAATAAACCCACAAATTAGAGAAATAAAACAGAGACTTTTTCATTTAGTTTGACTTTTATTTAATTGCAGAAAATATAAACCACAAATAATTACTTTTTTTTTCTAGTTACCTTTATTTCCTTTGTGACCCTCTTTAATTGCAAACACCCATGGCATCATGGGGAGATTGGAATGAAATATTTTAACCAGCTGTCATTAAACAAATCATTACTGAAGCAGACAAAGCTCAATATTAGTCCATTTTAACCAGTACACACTTCTACAGAAGAACTTTGAATAAAGACATAAATTAACACTTAAAGAGGACATTTGCTTAAACAACTTTGGGGTTTTATCTATTAACGTCATTGGAGTTGCCGCCATTTTCCTGTGACAGGTCACGTGTCACTTTCTCTTGTTGGGTTGACCAAGCAGCTCAATCAGGAAGTAGCCATTTTGAAAAGGAGCTAATTAGAACGTAGGGGACACTGAAGTGATGGCTGGGTGACGTGCTTTTAACAAACCACCCAAATATTCTGGAAACCATAGAGGTGCTGAGGTAGGCTGACATTTAAGAAGTGCATAATCCAACTCAAGGTTGGGTTGGATGCTGAAGCTGTGGAGCAGAAGGTTTAGTCACAACTGCCCTTAAGGCTAGATCCAGGCTTCCAGGGAAACAAAGCTTGCAGGTGGTCCGCACTGAATATCAAGGTCATGGGGCAGAGAGCAGTCTTAAGATTGCAGATTTGGTTCCCGCCTTCCCCTTCAATGAATCAAAGAGTCCTTATGCTTGATACCGAACCCCACGCTGCTTCTGGATCGCTTGCGCACAAAACAGACCAGACGCCGAAACGATCTGCTGCACAGCGCAAGCCTTCTTTTGCGGTGGACTCCACTCCATAGGTTAACAAGGGTGCGGAATGGAAGCGGCGTCCATCCCGTGGCACTTCCGCGTCCAGTGTGAACCAGGTGTTAGGCAGCCGAGCTGCCATCAGTGTGTGTGGATGAATGGGAATACACATTTGGTCTTCAAAGAAAGTAGAAAGCATAGAAGTATAGAAGTGTCACAGACTGCTTGGTGAACCCATAGAGTTAAAATGTTCATGCACGAGGGCATGCTGAGAGCATGTCAACAGCGTTTGGAAAGTTTGAAGTCCAAGCTGAAGACCTGCAGGAAGTCCACAATAAAAGCCACTGCCAAGCGACCATCTGCTGTTCAGACGTTTCTTCAGACTTTCACTGACAAGACTTTGTTCTCCATGTCACAGCGGCAGGTTTCTTTTAAGATCGGATGCTGTGCAAGGATCAGGACAACCAGGTACAAGAGTTCCAGACATGAGAACAGTTTCCTGTGAAAGTGATGGATCCTCATGTGCAGCTTGACTGTCAAAAATTAGACAAATGGAGTGCAGTTTGTGTAGACATCTTACAGGTGTCACTCACGTATCCCATGGGCATATACAGTAACTCTCATCAGCCTTATGAATACTTCACCAGACACTACAGGAAATCGAACGTTTAATCTTCAGGATTTTCCTGGAGGTGGCCATAAGACTCTCAAGGGAACTTAATTGAAGTATTTGAATAAAGAGATCAGAAGAGGGAGTAGCAATGCAAACCAAATCTAAAAAGATAATCAACTTTTGAGGTATGTTGTATGGGTGTGCATGCTCAGACAACACACAGAGTTCTAAAGTTCAGCAGTATGGTGTGAATGACCCTTTCCAGGGTTTACTGCTCACTCTATAGGTGGAGTATGTGAGGAGATGGGATGATGGATTTCACAGCTCTGGGGAAGAAGAAGCTGTTTCAGTGGTGGCCATTTTGATGTTTCGTGTTAAAGGAGTAAACACTCAACCACACACTGCAGTACAGTTTTGTATCTGAACTGGAATGTCAGTCCCTCCAGGCGTTCCCAGATTCAAGCAAACTCCCTACAACTCTACTATTTCACCGCAACTTCACTCCAACTTTGACCAATCTCCCGTGACAACAGTTACAAGTAACGAAGTGGCTTTGCAATTGTTTTCTTTAGCGCACTCTGTCTTTTTTCTCTTCGATGGTCAAAATACAAAAGCGTTTGCGCTGAGCGGGTGCGGAGTGATCCGGTACACGAGCATGAACATGAATGAAGGAAATACGGAGAGAGCGCCAGGCGCAACAAGAAACGACATCAATACAAAAATGTTGAGAAAATGAGTCACTGAAGAAAAAGAAGCAAAATCTGGAACCATTTTACTGTCATTGATAACACAAAGCAGGAAAATTATTCCACAACTAACCAGTACAGAGAACCTTCTCCAAAACAGAGCAGATCATTACTGACAGAAGAAACCAGATCAGCTCCTCAAAGCCGTGATCTTCCTCTACCACAAACAGTGACTTACCAGTGATGTTTTTGGAACAAATAATAAGGAAGATTTGGTTGACGACATGGAGGCCTAATCTGCTTATCCTGTTTTTGTTTTGTTTTTTTAATTTACAACTCCTATCTGCAGAATGTCCCTTTTCTCTAAAATATAATTAAAGCAATATACAAAGATGTGGGTTATTGTGAGCGGTCTATTTATGTTAAATGAAAGCCCAACAACCTTGACAGGAGTCTGGAACCGGAGACGCATGTGGCTCATTCGTTTAAAGTTCATTTCTTTTAGTTAATCAAGCTTTGTCAAATATATTTTGACTTTTAACATGTCAGATGACAAAAAAAAAAATAAAATAAAATAAACCTAAACATAAAATAATATAAAAAATAATGTTGAGAGTAATTTATTATGAGAATAAAAGTAAACTAATATTAATTTAAAAAAAAGGAGATTCTTCACCAATGTTGTCATGATTATACTTGATATATTTTATTTCAAGAGATTCTGCTGCAGCAAGAGAAGCTAATTTGACACTGTTTATTTTATTTTGAAGAGATCTTTTGTGCTGTGCTTAAAAGTAAAATAAGTAAAAACTTGTATACAAAGAAAATTATATTAGTTCAATTATTCTAATTACTAAAACATACTTTATATCAATAAATGGCTGCAAAAATGCGGCTTTTGTTCGGTTTTGGACCAAACAACTCTTTCAGCACCAAAGGTTGCAGTACATATGTCACAATAAAAAGAGTTTGAATATGATAATGTGAAGCTTATTTAATAATTAACCTTTTTGAAGTTCTTTTTTTGAAAAATCACAATTTTTGCCATTTTAATGTCAGGGATTTTAGGGTGTAACAAGCATGAAGGTTTTCCACAAAATCCCAGAGCAGAGGTCTGCAACCTGAGACTCTGGAGCTCTTTTATCCCTCTATTGTGGCTCTTTGCCTTTAAAGGGTAACCAAACCCTAAATTAACTTTTTTTGACTGTTGACATCTATAAATTGGGCTTTAAATGTACAGTTTGTTGGTCATTGCCACATTTTTGACAAATTGAAATAAAACTGCTTAATTCTTAAAGTTATGGTCAAAAATCGTCTGTCCGCTGCCCCCTACAGGTTGAAATGAGGTATTACAGGTGAATTTTGTGATTGGTCAAACTATGTAACAAAAGCATTACAATCATTGTACATAACTGTAAGCTACATTTGATCAAAGAAATGGCTTAACTCTTGTGCTATCTTATGGGGTCCAGATGACCCACTCTTAATGTAAACATGCCTAGGATAGCACAAGGCACATCAACTTAAATAAAGTGTATTTTATGAAAGATTAAGTTGTATTTGGTGGCTCTCGCTAGGTTTTGGTGTGTAAGAATTTGGACAAAATGGCTCCTTTGGTGTTAAAGTTGCAGACTCCTGTCCCAGAGGGTCTGATTAGTCCGCTGCTGTTTTGTTGGGGGGTCTTTTTGGGATGTATCAACACGATTGTGGGTTTTAAGTTGTGTTTTACCAACAAACCAAAGGTGGTTGATTGGGCTTTTTCAGCCAAAAAATTGTGTTTGCTCTGCGAATTGTCTTTATGTTGCATTCACAGGTGTTTTTTTTCACAGTGTGTGCGAATGTGTTAAGGATTTTCTTTGAGAAACCTCCCCCAGAATAACAACACCTCCTTCTTCAGTTTCTCCCCAAACTTTGAAATGTAATGAAGAGTCATGAAATCTAATTGTGCGTTGGTGCCGCTGACTGACTGCAGGTTCATTCAGGACGCCTCCTGATTGGACGCAACGCAGGTCGAATCCGCACGCCCCCCCAGACGCCGTGATTGGTGCGTTTGCTAATCCAAACTGGCAGTCTGATTACACGGGTGGTGTGGGGAGCAAGAAGTTGTCGAGGAGCCTCGGAGTCACCTTGAGCCCAGGTGTCAGTCTGGATGTTTCCACGTCCACGTGCACCTGAGATAATCAGAGCGAGGCAGAAGCAGCCTCCGCCGTGAGACCGCCTGTGATTTAAGCAGCCTCTTCTGGCCGAGGACACTTTAATGAGTTTGGGCTCTCTGCAGAGTGACATCAGTATAATTGTAGCTGGCGTTTTCTCCATGTGTGGATTCGATTTGCTCACAGGAACAGAGAGGAATTCACAGACAACACTTTCTAATAACTTCTTTCCAATATAGTTCATGAGGGCATGATTTAATAACTCACAGGAGTTTTTGAAAGAAGGAGTTGAAGATTTGGTTGCAGGTGATGCTCATATTAATAAGAAATGAAACAAATACTGTAAATACAAACTATTTTTGGATGGAGTTTTGTTTCTATGGAGGATTTTTTTTTTTCTTAAAGTTTCTTCTGGAAATAAATGTACAGAACAGCGGCTGTGTCATCCTATAGCTCATGTCAGCTGAACGGGGAATACTCGTATTTACAGCTCTGTTCTCTGCAGCGTGAGCAGAAAGACAGATGAAGCTGGTGATGGTTCTGCTGGCTTAAACTATGCTGTTTGATGGTAGTTTTTACGCTCTGGAGTCCTCAGTATCAATAAATCAGTTTATAAGAACAGAAAATCTTAGAAAAAAGCACCAATTTAAGAAAAGGGCAAAAACTGGTGAAACAAACAAGCCTGATGGTTGTTTATCCAAGAAGAGGACCTTTTTGCAGATCAGAACAAATTATGCAGTATAGTAGATATTAATATAATATCTATGAATCGCCACCTTATCGTGGTGAAGGGTTTGAGAGCGGGAGTGATCCCAGCTGTCCAAGGGTTAGGTCCCTGGTAGGGTTTACCTTACCAGAGTGATGAGCCAAACATAGAGTGGTTCAGAACCTCCTTCATGAAGATTCTGATAAGTTCCCTGAATTTGCATTTATTGGCATCACTCTGGAGCCATGCCTGGAATTGGGGTTTTCAGTCGAGGCTCTTCCTGTGGGCCCCGGTCAGTATAGGGGAGCGGATGTATCTGAGTATCGACACTGAGGTGAAATATTGATACTTGCTTGATGAGATTGATACCTTAGATACTTTTTTCACAGTTTTTCTTCATTACATATAGTAAAGTACTTGAATTTACTTACAGAGTTCATGCAATACATTTTTTACTTTTGATCTCGTAAATTTACGAGAGGAAAGTTTACAAACAAAATGTTTTTTCTTTTTTAATTACAGTTTAAAATCTCGTAACTTGATGAGAAATAATATCACAACTGTTAATTTACAAGAATAAATTCGTATGGTTATGACCTAAAAAGTCATAGGCTTGATTTATGACTTTTTTTCTCATTCACTTAGGAGATTAAATCTTATGGCGGAGTATTAGGGCCACAAAAAAGTAATATTACAAGTTTTTTTCTCATAAATTTACTACTTTAAATCTCATAAATTTACGAGAATTAAACAAAAGGGACTTGTAAACTGGCTCTAATACTCTGTCATACATGACAACTCATGGGACTTTTTTTTTTTTTTACTTTTTTCTGTTATTTTATTACTGTTTTTATTTTAAATATATATGTTTGTGGTGCTATTTTTATGTTATTTTTTTGTTTCATTGTAGCTTTTTTTAAATGTTCCACTGCATATTTATTATGGGTTTAATTTCTCATCTGAAATACAAGCTGATCAACTCTCAAACAGAGATAAAGGATGATTATTTAGTTGGAATGGAATTATTTAGTTGTTTTCTCCAACTTTGGTTAACTGGCGTTGAGCGGTTCGCCTCAGGCTCCTTCTCCTCCTGCCAACTGCTACGTTTATGTTCATGAGAACCTGACGGGTAAATCTTGCGTCTGCAGAGTTGGGAGTGTTAACTCTGCATGATCAGCCTGTCAGTGATAAATAAATGTGTGCGCTCTCTTAGGGACACATCAGATAAGCCTCCGCCGCCGCCGCCGGTGCACTCAGAGAGACGTCCATATCTCTGCTGCAACAAGACTGGGCTCACAGCGGCGTAATCTGCAGACGATTGCTCTCGGGGGATCACAGAGCAGCTCACGTTTTATTAGCACACCTTCAGAGGCTGTGAATTGTGTTTCATCAGCTTGAACACTGCGGCTCCCAGTCATCTGTTTAAAAGCTCTACAGAGAGTTTATAAGCTGCAGACACACATTAAGTGTTGCTGTTAAAATGCTCATAAAGACAGCGTCTGCATCGCCTTTTGTGGCTGACATCACCTCTCCGTTATATTTGTCTGCAGGCCGTAAACTGTTTACGCTCTTCTTCGTCGTAACTAAGAGCTGGAGAGCCACCCTTCAGGTTGGGAGGGGCGGTGAGGTAATGGTTAAAGGTGACCCATCACATCCACCGAGCACGGAGAGAAGAAAGATCACCTACAGACTCCAGCCGAGGAGACGAAACATTCACTCCTTCCCAACAAGGAAAAGTTCACCAGTTAAAGAAGAAAAAGTAACTTTTACAGATTCTGGGAAAGTTTCTTCAGTTTAAATAAAGACATAAATAACTATTACAAGAAGAGGATTGTGTATTTAACAAACAATGAGTTTTAAATCAGAGACTTTGGTCCTTTTTCAGTCAGTCCTTTTTTATTGAATCTGAACTTTAAACAGTTTTCCAGAAACAAAATAATCAAATCGATACCTAAGGTATCAAAATATAGTATAATTAAATTTAGTATAAATGACTATTAAAAGAATGAGAATTGTGTATGTGCCATTCACATTTTTGTCAGTTACTCCAGTGTTACGTGTTAAAAAAACCTCCACCCTTCCAAATATTAAGGTTATTTCACACCAAATGCAATTCGCGCATTGGAGGTGGCCATTTTCAATGTAAAGTCAATGGAACAAACGCAACATGAAGTGATCGCCGGTTTACGGTCACTCGTTTAATATGCCGGCAGGCGGAGAGCCACTTCGGGGTGTGAAGGCTCCCAGCTCGGGTCACTTTGAGACATTAAAAAAAAAATTTACTCTCTTAAATTTACTTTTTTTCCTTAATATTAGACAGAAAACCTTCAAGCTCAGCCACAGAGACACAGAAACACCGCGGAAGCAGCTGTCATACAGACACAGCCCCCTATGCCGGGAAAATATTTGAATAATAATCATATAAACCCAAACATGGAGACATGATTACTGATGTTTTTGTAAATAATAAATAAACCTTATTTCTCCAAATAATCTGTGTCTTCTATACATTCTAAGTGAGATATCTACAGACACGGTTCCTTGTAGCGATCATCCTAAATGCATTAGTTGGTAGCTCCTCCCACATGGGAGCCCTCATGGCTTGCCATACATGCACACTCTCCTGACTCCACGGAATGATCATTCGTTGCAGATGGATCCTGGAGGATTTAAGCTCCAGTTCTTCTCCCACACTCTGCCAGCTTGTTGTGTTCTCAAACCTCAAGTAAGCTATAGCACAGCGGGCGCCACAAGAGATCCCACAGCGTCACAGCTCATTATAAGTTGTGGGTCATATGGAATCGTGCAGCTCCTCCGTCAAATTACCAACCAAGATTTAATCTTTGCTTCATCTGTAGCTGCACTTTTGCAGCTTGTAGCCTGAATTAGACGCGAAAGTCTCAGTTGAGGTTGACCGCAAGTGAAAAAAATTCCTGTTGGTTACTTGTTAGAGTGGCTTTTTTTTTTTTTAAAGAAGAGGTTTCTTACATGAATCTGAGACTTTCAATGGATTAGCTGCGCTGCACGTGCGCGCCAGACAGTGTTGAGTGTTGTGACGTCAAAACTCTCCCTTTTAGTGAATCAAATAAAAATAAACTTGTTCTCATCCATCGCCGTGTTTTTAATAACTTATTGCATGTGTTGGTTTGTGCGTTATAGCATAATTATGATTTAATCGAAACAGTGTCTTTGTGCTTTTTCGAAATTCCTAGAATTTTGATAAAGTTTTGTGCAAATGTGTGATGGAAACGCGACTTATGTCAAGTTAATGTTTCTGCCTGCTGGTTTTGAGCCACGATCTGTTTTTTTTTTTTTTTTTTCTCATCCGGTCAAAACAAAAAAGAATACAAATATACCTAATATAAGTAAAGTTTAACCTAAATTACAAAAGGGGTTTATACAAATATCCACCCTGTGTCAGAAAATTCACAACCTCCTATTGTAACAGTATAATATGTCCAACACAAGAAGCCTTAAGCTCTCTGCGGTTTGCTCAGCTGCTGAACAGGACGAGTTTTAAACATGAGATCCAGATTCCAATACTTTTTAATTATAAAATAAACAAACTCCTGTAATTATTTTTAGAATTAGTTGTAACCGTATACTTTCTCCCATCCGTAAGATGAGAACATCGATGGTCAGCCGCTCAGCACGCCGCAAGCTTCAGCGGATCGGCCTCCGTTTGCCCCTCGGCTCAGCAAAGCAGCCTCCCGATCGATGGGAGTGATGACCGCAGGCTCCAGACAGCTCATCTGTCTGCCGCTGCGCCGGTCGGTCGGCCGGCTGGCTCTGGCATTCGCTCTGCCTCGACGTCTGAAGTTACAGATGCTGAAAGCTGCAGTCAGCAGCGGCTCAGCCAGCAGCCATCAATGTTTAAGTCCCAGAGCTCGGCGGGGGGGAGGTGAGGTGGTAAACATGCACCTCCACCTGAGAGGCGGTCAAAAGCGAGCGCGTGTGTTTATGTGCAGCAGGATGACATGACACTCTGAATGCCGACAGGAGTGATAATGGAAACAGCAGAGGTGTGTGTGTCTGATTTAGTGTGCAATTCAACCGCTAGTCAATAAGGAATAACAACACACACACACATGTACTACAGAGAAACCATCACCTCTTTTAGAATGAAGAATAATGAAAATAAACAGCCTGAGGGCGATCTCCACTTAAAGGAGAGGATGGAAACAGCCAGAAGCCAGGTAGTTAACCAGTTTTTAAGTAAAACCAACAAAAATACTTACTTTTTAAGCCTATTTAAGGAAAATCTATATCCACTGAGTTTGAAGCTTCCATTATAGCACTAAGAATCTAGTTTTAAGGGCTTGAATCCACACTTACTGCTGCAAAGTAAGACATTTTTATTTAAAAAGACATTCCCAGAAGGTCTCATGTTGATGAGACACATTACTATTTTTTTTTTAATTTCAGTCCGGTTAAAACTTCTACGCCTGTGAGAATGTAGCTGTTAACAAAAACCTCTTATTTCTGTCTGCATCATTCGTTTAGGTCAGGAGTCTGCAACGTGAGGCTCCAGAACCACATGTGGCTCTACAAAAAAAAAAAAGTAACGTTTTTAAATTCAAATAGTAACTAAAGTAAAAACTAAGTAATAAAGTGGAAAAAAAATGGATTACACACCTATGATCTAGGCAAAGATTGCCCTTAATAAAGACATTTTGACTGTTTTTCCAAGTAATTCTGAATATTTGAAAACATCTGTTAAATCCTAAACTAGTTTTAAACACTGTTTTTATTTCTTTAAAATATGGTAAAGGCAGATTCTTTCACTTTAACAGCCTGCGGCCACAGTAATTACTTAAAGAACTGGCACTTAAAGGATTATTTAGTTATCGTTGTTGAAGGATTTTTTTTTCCCCAGCTTTTCTCACCTCCTCTACCTTAAGGCGACATCAGGAGTCCTTTCATCCAGCTGCTCATTTTTTGAAAGTAAAGGAATAGTAAGCAGCTTTTGTCATGCCAATGTTCGTTCCTTTGAAAAAATATTAAAGAAATTAATTCACAAAAAACATGTTTACTAAATCTTGTTCTAATTGATGCTTAAAGGTAGCTGTTAATGTGATCTGTGCTGAACCATCATTCTTTTACCTCAAAGTAGGATATTTTAGAGATTGCACCCTGCCATGCTTGAGTACGTTTTGAGCGATTGTCACAACTGCCCTTATGGGTGAAAAATGGACAAACCTGTACGGGGCATGCTGGTGACCCGCATGAAATATCAAGGTTGTAGACCGCTTAGAGCCCATAGAGGGAACATTTTTGTGCACTTTTTAAAATATTTTTGTATGGGCATGCGGCGGGTGACGGGTAATAGTGAACATGTCAAGGGTGTATCCTGCCTACGCCCAACAGTAGCCAGAATGGGCTTCAGCAACTTTGCGGCCCCAGCGGTTTGAGAAAATGAATCAAAGTCCAAGACAAAAAAAGCTAGCATGATTGGAGGTCAATTCTGCCTATTGAAAATGTCACATGCCCAAAGCTGAGTCCCTGATTGATTGATTGATGCGACGTGGCGACCTCGCACTAAGTTCAGATATGTGAACTCTGGCCACGCTGCTCAAAGGACCACAGATCGTATCTGAACCTTTGACTTAACATTGAAACTGTCCGCCTCTGCCACATGAATCACGTTCGGTGTGAATGCAGTACAAGCCTTGCACAGATGTGGGCCAGACCGCAATTTAGTGGACTCTGGCCTGGTTCAGATCTGGTGTGGATGCTATCTGTGCTGGGGTGTACTTTTGAAAAGCTATGACTCTCTAACAACTAAAAGGACTTTCTAGAGCTCTGGATTTTAAAAGTAATTAAAGGCCATGCTCACTGCTTTTTTTTTTAATTTTTTTTTTATTTTTTAAAGCGAATGGGATGTTACCAATTTAATAAAATGAAAACCTTATCAATGCAAGCATTTTACAATGACAATTCATGAATCCTCTGTTTTCTGATGATGAAAACATTGATGGTTGATTAAAAAATATAATTTAAATACTTTTTTATTGACACACAATACATTGCGCTCTATATTCCCCAATCTAGTGAGTATCGATGCACAATAAGTTTTACAGAGAATTCTGGGAAATTTTTGGAATTATAGTCAGACAACACTACAAAATGTCAAACACAGTATATATTACTAAGTAATGAGTAGTGAAGGAATTCAAACATAGCCTTACTTTTTTCTATGTGCTACTTCCTCTACCAAAAATGTGCATACTGCCACCTACAGTTCGGCATGTGTAAAACTATATGATCTCCAATAACTCCTGCATGGATAAGTGGAATCAATTGCTAGTTTTCAGTCAAGTGATTCTCATTGTATTGGGAAAAAAAAGAAGTGCTAATACTCTTTACTTTCAATTTCTTGACCACATTAGACAAGTAAAATGAACGTTTCATCCAGGATTATCAATGATTCAATTATCTTTTTTCACTTATTTATAGTATGTTAATTGGAGTCAAATCCAAATAAATACGTTTTTTAAATTTCAGGTAAGATCCACCTAAAAGTGTCATTTTAGTAAAAGGAAATGACAGAACCTAAAACTGTCAGATACTGATCTTTAATCATACGAACTCAAGAAATTAATCTAGAATATGATCGATTGCACTCATGTTCTAAAGTCATTCTCTCAAACTTGAATAAAAAATAGGACACGAGAAGGTTTGGATGACGACACGGTTAGAGACACCACAACCACACAGAGCAGACAGCGGTGGCGCTGCGAGGTTAAAGCAGCCGCTCTGATGAAAGAAAACACTCTCACCCCTCATCGATCAGCGTGTTCTCTGGTCAGCCCTGTCCCACAGCAATTATCTCCTCACACTCACACACAGACACACACTTTACCTCGTGGGTCGATGTACATTTAACCCACAACCCAGCAAAGTCAAGTCACACCTCAGTCTCATCGGCGGACACACAATTACAAGCACATACATGGAGAAACAGACACGCTAAATGTGGGGAACATACCAACATTTGCTGTAAAAGATTTGGATTGTAATTTTTAAAGAGTATAATAACAACAATATACAGGTATACAAGTTATTGACCAAAAGAAGACTATTTTTGCACTCTAATCTGCTGATTCTTTCCCCCTTAGATCTTTAGAACAATATATGATCCATTTATATGATCCAAACAAGCCCATATCATCATCCCTCCACTACTGTGCTTGACAGATTAAATATGTGACTAATTTCTAGTGTTAGCGCAATGTTTAATTGCAACAATTGCTCTGCTGCTTAATGAGTTTGGCAAACCAGTTGGCACTAAATGTTGCAGTTCCTCCAAAGACCACTGGAGGCATCGGAGCAATTCTTCATTGATTTCTATGTTGAAAAACTTAAATCTACACCTACAATAAATGCGCGTATAGTCTTTTCATTTTTTAAATATTTATTACTTTATATAATAGTCCTTAAAAAACTCTTTGGGATAAACATTTTATCTTAAGTCAGCTGTTTTGACTTTATCATGTGTTTTTTTTGTTTGTTTGTTTTTGATGTACTTCTAGATTACTCTGTGTTCCCCAAATGTTGTTGAAGTCGGTGAAGTAACTTTGGTCAGTGTGCGTTCCAGTGACCACTTCCAATGAAAAGTCTATGTACACATTCACAAATGCACTTCTTGGCGTTCCGCAATCAAAACTCGCATTCATGCGTTTCTATGCAAGTTTCTTTGAGTGTTTTTGGAGTCTGCTTGGCAACGTTCCATTGAAGAAAAGTTAAATCAGCTATGGCCGATCGTGGACTCAGCTTTGGTAGTAACGTCTTTTTCAATTCACAAAAGTGATGAAAAAAAATGATCATGAAGGAGAAATCAATCATGTGTCCGGCAGGAATTCTAAGAGACTAATTCTTTCATGTATCGGAATCGAGCTGTGAAAGGAAAAACCCTGGAACAAAATTCACCAGATTAGGACCGCATGAACATTTTGAACTAAGCTTCTACCAACTGTGAGTACGTGTTAGTATCGCGTATCGACGGTCCAATGTGAACACCATATGCTAAATCTGTGTTCAAGAACCCGCATTAAGTATGTTTTTGAATGTCTTGTGTGTACATAGCATTACTCTTCACAGAACCCAGTGACGTCTTTTTGATGTATTGCATGTCTATACTAACAGTTTCTTTGGCAGATTTCATAAAACCTGATAATCCAACACATTCTCAGTCCAAGTCGTAACATTTTGATGTTTGGTAAACTACCTCTCCGTGTCACTTTTTGTGTGTCCCCAACTCGTTTTTTAAAATCAAGGGTCTGCAACTCTGGTCCTACCCTAATGACCCTAACCCAGTACCGGTATCGCGTCCAGTGCCGGACTCAATCTGGTGCTAGTCACAAACCGGGCCTGGACATGGTACCGGACACAAACCTGTACCGGGTAAGGGTCAGAAAAGAAAGTGTTGGGACACTGCCCTCAACTAGAAGGCAGGGCCAATACACACTCCTTGCCAGCCCCCCAGTGGGCGGGGCTCCAGGCCTACCCCATCCCAGAAAAGTAAATTAACAGTTTTTAGGAGTTGGCCATGGGGGTTAGGTTTAGGACTTTTTTAGGTGCTGAGGTTGTAACTAGTGTACCGGTGGGTTAGGGTACCAGAGCACTCCACGTCCGGGTTCTGGACCGGTTCTGGTTTGCAGCCCAGAGGTTGGGGACCCGGGATTTAATGGGAACAGCCAGTATGTCATAAAACGAAGAGTTAGGGACACCAAAAATGTTATTTTTTGACGTGGAGCGGTCCTTAGCCAAACGTAAATATGTGATGATGGGAATAGAATGTGTTGGACAATCCAAGCAACCTGAAGTATGATTAGATGAAAACTCCAACATAAAGTAGGCCTACAGCACAGCCAAACACTGAACCAAGTACACATGATGTGAAGAGAAAATCATTTGTTACGTATTTTTTAATACACATTTCTCTAGAGCTGCATGGTGGCATGAAAGCCTGGTTCAAATCCCAGCTAGATCCTTTCTCCTGGGTGGGTTTCTCTGGTTTCCTCCTAAAACAGGTTTGGTGATGGCTTTGCAATAGAATGGTGACCAGTTTGAGGTGTACCCCACCTGTGCCCAACAGTAGCTGGTTTGGTTCCAGCAACACATCTAAAAGACATTCAGGTTTGAGGACGGATGGACGAACTTTTCTTAATAAATAAATGTAACCTTGTTTTAAGATCCTCAAAGTGACAACATTATTCTTTTCAGGTAGAAAAGAAAGTTTCTACTTAAAAACATGCTGTATATTTTGATTTTTTTTAAAATCTATCCCACCTTGCTCACAGAAATCCACAGATATCTGAAATCTACGCTTAGTTCACTCGGAGGGTAAGATGTTCTCAACGTTTCTCATTGCTATTTTTAAAATGAATCCACAGCTCTTCCGAGGTGATGCACGGCAACAAAAAGCTACAGAAAAGATTTTTGTTAACACGTTTGCCCTGATGTATAAAAGCTGGTGGCTTGAGTTGAAAAATAGCAAAAATAATCAAAGACTTGAAGCAGGACGAGGATACTGCGGACTGCAGGATGGCATTAAAGCAGATAGAAGAAGTTGAAAGGGGAAAAAAAAAAAAAAACAGATTTTTCTCTTCTGCTCTGGTCATTAAATGAATGTTCAGGTAAATGTGAAGAAGCTTTCAGAGTTATGCAAGAGGGTTTTTTTGGTAATGGTTACTGTCACTTTCTCCAGTAAAATAAATGCAAATCTGTTAACACAGACTTCCTGCTGTGATAATAAGTGCAAAGCCCCGTGTAATAATCTCCTTCAGAATGAGGTCGTGTGTGTGTGCGTGTGTTTTCAGGCTGAGGACACGCTGTGCTGTGCTCATCAATCATGCTTTTAAAAGCCATTACTTCGTGTCACTGTAACCTCCTGGGAGCCTGCAGGATGGAGGAGTCAGACACTCAAGGCTGAGCATCCAACACCACCACACGAGTGTGCGTTTGTGTCCTCCACATGCATGTGTGTGTGTTTCCACAAACATCTTTGTTTCCTGGGAGACGGCTGCAGATGAAAATCAACAATAAAGACGCTTCGAAGCAACGTCCCACATGATGTTTCTGTCAGGGAAGGTTAATGTTGAGTTTAAAAGCTCAGTCCTGATAAAGCCGCCACACACCTTCATATATGTGACGCCGTTTTTGACGTTGAGGAATGTTCACACGTCCACCCAGAATGTAGAATTATCAAGTCCTACCTGTAGTGCTGCACAAGCTTCCATTCATTCCTGTCCAGGTGGATGACACTGTTGAATTTGTTTAATGTAAATTGCTAAAAAAAAACAAGTTTCATTTGTTATAATAAAGCTTCACTTTAATTATCTGTAATTAATTAATGAAACCTCAAAAGTCTAATTTTGAGATATTTTCATTTAAAATTGTGACATTATAGCATAGTTAAAGATCAAAATACAACAAAAAGTGACTTTATGAAGTTTTCCTATTATAAAAGACTTTCAACCTTTACTTTTACACCACCGAGGAGGATTTTTATTCCATCTCGAACAAATTAAGGGAAAAATATGAATCGAAAATAGACTCAGCCAGATTTCTGTGTGTGTAATTCTTGATTTGTAACTCATACACTATATTTTATGCATCAGTGCAAAAATTATGAAATTTCAAAAAATACAATTTACGCATGCATAAATGAAAATTGCAGCAGATTAAAGAAAATACGCGCAAATCTTAAAAATAACAAACATACTAGTTGCTACGCACAACAAAACCACATTTGCACACAAATCTGAGGGGAGACTCTTTTCATATCTCAGAGAAAGAAAAGATTTGAGTAAATGATGCCTTTAAATGCTGCTAAAAAGCTGGGTCATCACGTTTTTCTTAATTTTTAAAGGGATAAATATTTTTAAAATGCTTATTTAGACTCGTTTATATTAATTATCAGGGCGCATCTGTTTAAGAAAGTAAGAAAATGTCAAGTTTCACCAGATAATGTTCAAACAAAGTGGCTGATAAACGGTCCACTCCCTTTCTCCTGCCTCCTTCCCAATATCCCGTCTGCTTCCGCCTTTCTCAGAAGCGTTCAAGATCCATCCCAACATGTCATGTAGATTCCTCACTAGAAGTTTCTTCATAAAGTTTGAAGGCTAAAACAAATTAGCTTTTCTTTGTCATCGCTAAACTGGCTTAAAACACAAACAGCCGGCGTCTGCACAATGGTGAACGAGCCGGGGGTGGGGCTCGCTAAGCTAACTGATCACCTCTAGCTTCACGGAGAAAATTTTTGCGTTAGCCAGGGGGTGGAGCCGACTCTTCCCGGAGGGAGGCGGGTCTCAACTTGTGACATCACCGCGTGAAGACTCGCTCATTTTCGTGGGTGTGGGCGGGGCTGCTGCAGGAAATGCGTTAATGGATCAAATTACCGCTTTGGGATTGTTTATGCTGACAAATGAATCCACTTAAAAGTTAAAAAATATGTTTTTCATGGTATGGCCCCTTTAAGGAAATAGCAGATTGATCTTTGATGCGATTTGACATGTATCAAGAATGAGTCGGACGTGGTGGAGAGAATCCAATAGTTTACCAAAATAAAACTTACTTTAGAATCAAGTTGTGAGTAAAACAGAATTAGGTGACGACTGTCTCGGGATGGGGACTACTACCGTAGAGTATCATTATCCATTTCTTCTATCTCAGCCCAACTTGTGGTTTCTATCAGAAAATCCAGAGTCTTGCTGGTTTTTTTGAAGCTCCTCAGTTCACATTGTTCCTCAGGTTCTGCACAGATCTCATGAGTACATCAGGTATCCTCAACTCCACCCCTCGAGCGCCTCCTCGCTGCATCGAGTTTGAAATTATTTTTTGACCTACACATTTTCTATTCATCCAGTGAGCAGCTGAAAGGACAGAGGTGCTCAGAAAAGAAGCAGGACAGCAGCCCTCGAGGCCTGGAGTTCTTCAACCCTGCTGTAGATGATCGAGGACAGCACCAAAAAGAGGCGGTGGGAGGGGTTAAATAAACACGTCCTGGTCAAAGTGTTGCTCCAAGGTTAATCACTGTCCTGACGTGCTCACCTTGGTTGTATTCACTCCATTATGCCTCCATCTGTGCGCTCATACAGGATGACCTCCTCATTGTTTCTTTACTTTTTTTATTTTAGTTTTTGTGCACAAATGAGAAAGTTCTGTTTTTTTATGAAAGTATTGTGTGATTTAATCACATTTTACGGCAAAATAAAAAAACACATTATTAATTTCTGCCTCACAACTGTTGTTTTTTCCAGTTCCCATTAGATTTTAGTAGCCAGATAAAAGTAAAATCAATAAGAACATGTGGGATTGTTAAGCTTTATTGATCCCGATGGCACATTTGAGCGATCGTCGGTGCGGTTTCATTTTCAAAAGGCGTTCACAGCTGATGCATGAACGCCTGCGGCGCAAACCTGCAACAAAACCGAACGTGCAACAATCAATAGAGCGTCTTTGTGACAGCTCCAACGGTCAGCTTTACATAAACGTGGGTTCAATGCGCCGAGAACAAAGGCCCCGCGAGCCCGGATAAAGAGGATGCGGAGACGTGGGAGTGACCCCTGAAGCCAAACACAGAAATCACTCCACACGGAGCGGCGCTCCAAAGCCCAGATCTGAAAGCTTCACACAAACGCGGTAATCTCCAGAACAGCTGAGATGAGATACGCCGACTATGAGGAGCTGATTCCAAGAAACCAAAAATGAAATGCAAGATATGGAAAGTCAGGAGGCAGAGATGTAAAAGAGACGGCTGCTTAGCAGGATAAAAACTAACCTTAACCGTGTGATCAGATTTTCAGTCAGTTCGTGAGCAAAACCATCTGGAATAAAAAGAAAACCAACAAAAATCTATTTGGAAACAGATGGGAGCCACTCACTCTTAAAATTTTAAAATGCAAACGTTATTGTGTGAATTTTTAACAAAAAAATATAAAAATCCTTAATCAAACTAGAAAAGTTACATTACCTGCGATAATTCTAGTGTGATGCTTTTTGCTGAAAGTAGTGAAGCAATTTACTTTAATTACAGAAGGGTTTTGAAAAAAAAAACCTATTTGCAAAATGTAAAATTAGCTAAAAGACTAGAAATTGTGTTAAAGAACGATGAAAGAGCACTGAAGTTGACCAAAACTTTTGAGAAATTTGTGGTAAAATTGTTTAAAAATCCTCAATCTATGCGATTTCTGAAAAAAAAAATGTGTGTTACTTAAATATGACCTAAACTCCAAATTATCCAAATAACCTTAGTAGATGCCAAATAAGCCAAAAAAGAGCTAGCTCATTGCTTAAATACTAGCTAAACTCCAAAATAGCCTAAAATTCCTCATTGAACCAAATTAGCAAAGAAAAGCTAGCATGTTGCTTAAATTATAGCTAAACTCCAAAATAGCCTAAAATTCCTCAAGAAAACCAAATTAGTGAAAAAATTTACCCAAATGAGCTAACATAATGCTAACATAACAGCTCGTTTCTAAAAAAAATAAAAAAAAATACTATAGAATATTAAAACAGTCTATGAATAAATGTAATACATATATTTAAAGAAATGTTGCAAATCTAAGTAAAAATACTAAATTTGAAGACTTTGCCATTCATCTCCTATAAGGCATATTTTGCCCAATATTTAAAAAACTATAAAGTTTATGAATACCAAATAATCAAGCAGTAATGTCCTGAACGAGGTGAAGGTTTTGATACCAAGATTTCTGAATTTGTGTAATTGTGTGATTGAGCTTTTGCGTAATAAGAAGAATCCCTATTGTTTCAATAAAGTGAACTTTTATTTTTATGTATTTTAAAGAATCTATCATAACTGTGAGTGTGATTCTTAGGGTTTTAAGTTGAGCTATTTTCAGCTTTTAAGCAACAAGTTTCATAAAACTGTGTTTCATAAATTGGACTTTCCTGACCATCAGGATCCCTAATATGTTTCTTAGGATGTTTCCAGACCAGGAAAATGATCTGTTCCGGACTGAGTTTGCTTAATTTCTTCTGAATAGAGTCCTAAATTTTGCTTTTTTGTCTGTATTCAGACTCTGGTCCACCAAAAATCTCTGTTTCGTAACCAAAACCACACGGCTAAAGATCTCTTCAGTCATTGGCCAGCAGTTACGGGGGCGGGGCAAAACAAAAAGTGAAAGATGGAGGTGCAAATTCTCAATCAAGATAGTTTATTTATTCAAACTTTATTTCACTGATCAAATTTTTAGTGCTACTATTCTTTAAAATCGAATCAAAAATGCTTCATTTGATTTCCATGATGATGTTGGCTTTGCTTTGTTTTAATAAATTTTGAAATGTCTTTTCAAATATCCTACAAATTGGAATTTTTGTGCTAAAATCTAAGGAGATTTTTAATCAAAGATGCATCTATTAAACTTACAATTTCCAATAACTCATGTAATTAACTTATTTATTTGACTTTTAAGTGATTTTATGATTTATTCTTATACCATTATATATTTTAATCTATACAATTCCTTCTTTAAATAGAAGACACGGCATATACTTTCATTTAATGTTTGTCTTTTATTATTCTTGCTTTTATTTATTGTGTTTTATGACTGTTTATTGCCTTATGTTCATATTTGTTGTGTTCTACATCATGTTGATGAAAGATGCTCTACAGATGATCTAATTGATTGGTTTGATTGAAAATAAAATCTAAATATTTAGTTGTAAGACAAAAAATGCCCATATTTTTAAATTGTCTTTGAATAAACGCCACACAAATAAAATGTAGGCTAAAGGGCAAAGAGGGAGCAAAAAGCTTAAACCAACCAAACGGCCCAGACGAGCGGCTTTCAGTTGCGGTTTGTTGTGTCAGAGAAGTGCGGCGTCTTTGAGCGATGACCTTCAGTGTCTGACCAACTAAAAACTTGATGTAAAAAGATCTCCAGACGCTCACTTAAATAGATCAGGTTTCCAGATTCACTTATCCAGACCAACAACGAGCCGAGGGCAGACGCAGGTCAGGAGAAGTCGAAAAATAAACATGACCTCATTATTCATCTTTGTTCACAATGAACTTCATATTACTATTTTTATAGAGCTTGTTACATTTTTATTTTTTAACTTTACAAAACTGAACAATTTCAACATTATGGAAACATGATAAACATAAAAAAAATCCAGAAAATGCTCAGTATATGACCTCAGGAAGGGGGCGGAGCAAACAATAACACTAAGATTAATTGAAATTATAATGATCAGAAAATCGGGTAAAAGTTCACGGTTTTAAAAATGTCATTAAAGGAGTTGATGAAGGATCACGTCACCGAATCAAACCTTCGTCCTGACAGACGTGGCTGGAGGCCCCCCCATTCCAACAAACCAGAGTGAGGCGGCGGGGAGCACGCGCGCTGAATTAAGCCCGCTGTTCCATTAAAAATATGATTTGCTGCCGTAATTGTGGGGGCCGGTGAGTGACCGGCTCCATTAACTTTGTGAGAAGATCGATGCGTGGACACAGAGAGTCAGAGGTGCTGATGATTGTTCAGACCGTCCTCCAGCATTACAGCCATAATCATCAATCCCAACCAAGAAACAGAGACTCGCACAGGGGCGGGATTCTCCCGCCTTTTGGTCATAAACGGACACTAAAGGTTTTAATTCCTTATTTGGGGGGTTAACAAAAAAAAAGGTTAAGTTTCTATGTTTTTGTATATTTGCAGACAAGCTCACCTTCTCTTTCTGCAGATGAAGGTTCGTTGTCTTCTGCATGAACAAGTCTGAAAAACATCTGCAAGGGTTGAAAAGGATTTATTACCTGATTTAATGCACAAGGACAAAACCTCGGCTAACTAGCTGTTATACAAAGAGTGATATGAATATACAGGCTGCAGTATGATAACCTGTAGAGAAAAATAAAAATGATTGAGCTCTTATTTGTCCTCCTCAGTTCTCTGCTACGCCATAGGCGAAGGCGTGGAGGAGGGTTAGCATGGACTGATTTAGTTTTTATTTCAAAAAGCTTTTCTTATTAAAAATGATCTGCTGAACTTGAAACTTTATTATTCAAGTAGATAATAATGTGAATGCTTTAGAGTATTCTTCTGTTTCTTTCCGTACTTTTTTGGCACGTTAAAACTTCAAACTTGCAGCGATTTCAGCAATTTTGTTGTCAAAATGTTCAGCTCTTTCAGGAAATTATCTCTTGTACTTTTAGTTTTTAGAAACTTTATAGTTTTTGAAATATTGAATACTTTGAGCTTGAGACCACATTCAAACTTTAAAATGTTCAACAACTTTTGGTACTTTAGTAACACGCTGTTTTTGGCTAATTTAAAGGGGCCCTACCATGAAAACACAACTTTTTGAGGTTTTAAATGCATATAACTGTTCATTCCTCACTATAAAGAACCCCCAAACGCAATTTTGATCCATTCATGCACTAAAGAGTAATCCTCTAAAAACCTGAGCTGTCTCCAGAACCCCCTCTCATACCCACAAAAACTAGCGGGTGGAAACGTGCTGATGTAAGATCGATGCCAACCGCCCCCTCCAGGAAGAGTCTGCTTTGTCAGCACCGTCCCCAGTTCAACACCAACACTCAATTTCTCCACAGAGCTAGTGATGATCAGCAAAAAGACTTTCATTTTAGATGTGGAATACCGTATATCTAGTTGTGTTCTCTCTTCAATAAATTCCTTTTAGACACAGCTATCCCTAATCCCCAGTCCGGCACAGCCGTGAAGTAGCTGCTTGTGTTTGTGTTGTGAAGCAGTGTAGCGATGGCCAGGCATACTAAAGGCAGATTATTGTTTGGATTATTTTAGTGGAAGAAATACAGACCCACAGGGATGACGTCATGAAATGGACTGCAGACACATGCAGTGGCAGCCGGAGCTTCAGGAATCGAGTCGTTTACTTACGGCTAGGAAAAAACTCACAAAATATAACAAATATTTCATAAATAATTTATTTCTTAGTGGTCCAAAGGTAATACATGATCATATATATGGATATAATTCACTCTGAAAGGCTTAAGAAAATCATGGTATGCCCCCCTTAAATATTTTTAGATTTTTAGGATGATTATAATTCAGCTTATATATTAGCGTTATGCTAGCTGCTTTGGAAAAATTAGACTTTTTCCAGTTTTCTGGCTAATTTTGAGTTTCGCTAATATTTCAGCATTATGCTAGCTGTTTTGGCTAATTGAAACTTCCGTTTTTTTAAGCTAATTTTGGGCTTAGCTAATATTTCAGCATTATGCTAGCTGTTTTGGCTAATTGAAACTTCCGTTTTTTTAAGCTAATTTTGGGCTTGGCTAATATTTCAGCATTATACTAGCTGTTTTGACGAATTTAGACTTTTTAAAATTCTTTTGTCAAATTTTGAGTTTAGCTTATATTTTAACATTATGCTAGCTGTTTTGGCCGATTGAAACTTTTCCTTTTTTTAAGCAAATTTTGGGCTTAGCTAATATTTTAGCATAATGCTAGCTGTTTTGTCAAAATAAAACTTATTCCAATTTTTTTGGGCTAATTTCGAGTTCAGCTACTAAGTTAGCATTATGCTACCTGTTTTGTCAAAATTAGTCTTTTTCAAGATATTTAGGCTAATTTGGCATTTAGCTAATATTTTAGCCTCATGCAAGCTTTTTTGGCATAATTGAACATTTGTCCATTTTTTTGGCTAATTTGGCATTTAAGTAATATTTTGGAAAGCTTTCAGATTTAGTGTTTTTGAGCTATCAGTTTTAGTATTTTTTAGCTAATTTCTGGCATCTTTAGCTTACAGCATTCACACAGGTGATGCTATAAATCTAGATTCCCGCCATAAATTTGTGGTGGCTACTTTTGACTCAACATCAAACTTTTTAGTTTTACTTTTTTATGTCTAACTGACAATTTATTCTTTGCAAACCCATTACTTTCAACTTTTACCACCATCGAAGCTCCTTTTTTCTTATTAACGTTAGACTCCAAATGAATTTTAACATTTCCAGCACAACATGAAACACTTTTTTATCCTACTGTCTTGGAAAATGTCTAAAAACATTCAAATGTTTTTGTTTTGTTTTTTAAATAAGGAATACAGTGCCCACTTCTATGGATTTTTTTAAATCCATCAACAAATTCTACAGTCATTGAGGCTCAAACTGTTGGTGATTTCACAAGTCAGTAAGCTTGAAAACTCTGAAAACTCAGTGAGGAAAATGAACTTATTCCTTTAAGAAAAGAGAATGGGAGATTTGCATGCACCAAGGCGACTGTCAGTGGCTGAGTTCTGTGTGACTGATGCATAATTTGAAAGCATAAATCAAATTTGAACTCAAAATGTGGAACTTTGTGTGGCGTTCATCTTAAAACATTTCAGCCAAGTCAAACTTTTAGCTAACTTTACAACATTTTCACATTTTTTGTCAACTCATCATAAGATGGTGCAGCCGGGAGAGTCACTCATTTTTGATGGGAAGAAACAAGAATTTCTGCAGACTCATTAGAAACTGCAACAAAAATTATGCTTTTTTTTGAAAATTTGAAATTCGTGTCCACATTTTTTTCCCCAGATGCTTTACATTTCTAAAAGTCCATAGAAATCCTGACAGGTGTTTGAAAAGAGATGATTCCAAATATTACACCTCTTATTGTTTTTAATTTTTGATATAGGACTTATTTGTAATGACGTGAACTCTTTGCACTTATTACTTGTTACATGTTTTTTGCTATAAAGGGTCCATCAATCCTTTCATCCATTCATTACCTTGACTGGGAATGGAATTGTTGCAAACTTTTTCAAATTTCTGGAATAAACTTTTAAAAATAGCACAAATTTGCAATCACACTCTTCATTAAATCAAAATTATGCAAATAAACACAAACCAACTTTCTCGATAATTCATTCAAAAACATGTCTGTGAACAGATGTGAACAATACTTTGATTTACAGCAGATAGATTCAAATTTTGCCAAGGCACTAGCACTAATCATCATCCATCAAAGGAGACGTCGGCGTCTGAATCAGGCCGTGGAGCGGCGAGCTTCATGGGAGCGGCCATATGAAGAGATTTTGGGTGGTTGGTGATTTTACAGAGGAGCTGTGGATCCAACATTTCCACATGACACGCTCAACTTTTGATGAGCTGTGTGACCTCTTGTGGCGCCCCCTGTGGTGCAGCGGTGCAGTCACTGGTGACTCATGTAATTCAAAAAAAGAAGGGTTTTCGACACAGTTTTGCGAAATACGTCACTTTTGATACGCCTCAAAAAACACCTCTTTCACATGCAAAAACTTGTTTTTGATAAATGCGAGTTGTTTTTATTTTGAAATTGTCGTGTTACCATTTGAGCAATTTCATAGTCAATGGAAACACAGCTATTGTGTTTTTAGATTGTATAATTACTGGACAGAGCGACCCCTCCCACATAACTCCTCCCTTGTGTTCCAAACAGGAAGTACCTGTGGCCTCCAAATAAATAAACAGCTATTTCTCAGTCATTCTATTGGCCAGAAGATACCTTTTTTTAATACATGTTCTTGCTACATCTTACTTTTTAAGAAATCCCAAGTTCAAATTATAAACTGGCCAATCAGATGCCTTAGTAAAAGCATGTGGTGCCCGCTAGCCCCACCTTCAGTAGAAGCACTGCAGATTTCCAACAAATTCGCTCTTAACTGGTGACTGTAGTTGACCTAAAAATGTGACTCAGTTATACTCGGACTAATCACTGTCAGCGAGTTTCAATGACGGCATCCATACTGCGAGAAAATAATTGACCGATTTGGCCTTATAGACCCATAGATAAGGCCTTTTCAATGGGTAACGTCACACCCTGCTTCATCTAGTGATAATATATGTCTATGATTTAGACAGCTTTGATTCTATTCAATTGTTTTCTTGATTGACTTGTTTATATATATATACTCAGTATATACTCAGTATATATATACATATATATTGTATATATATATAAAATATCTTAATGACATTTTAAAGGACGATTAATTATTTTTTTAAATAAGTTTTTGTTTTGATTGCTTGAAATAAATAATAAAAAAAAAAACACAATTAAAATAGAACACAATGAAATAATAATAAACATGGCTCAACAGGAAATCTGATAAATTAAACTCATAGCAAAAAGAAAAACACAGAAATGAGAAAAATACCTTGAAGCTGTGAGGATGTGAAATAGAAACAGATATTCAAATTAAGGAAGGGAATCATCAGACAAACCAACTAGAAGAGGAAATCACATTTGAACAGAAACAATAACCAGATGACATTCTCTTACAAACTCAGTGATGGAGTGGACACAGCAGATCGCTTTAGATGCAACATGAAGCGTTTCCCAGCAGGACCTTGAAGGCTGTGAAACGCTCCCAGTTTCATTTCACGCCGCTGACATTTTGTTGTTTTAATAATGCGTTGACAGGCTGTCGTGGGTCAGGTGAGACGCCGCGGTGGAATAACTGACTTTAGCATCCCGGCGCGTTCGCTTCCTATGCTTCTGCTGCTCTTTGTGAGTTGAATGAAAAGCCTTTTTTCTCATTTCTTTCAGTGCGCCGCTGAGCATGAAGGCCAAACCGAGCCGGCCATCATTTCTCCATCCGATCCCCTCGCTGACTCTCTTTTCATTCACCTGACGCGGTCCAGCACAGCAGCAGGACAAACAGGGAAAGGTGGCGTTTGCTGTAAACTGATCTCTGCTACTGTCACAACAACAGCCCGCAATTATTAACCAAACACTAAAGTCACAAAATAAAAAAAGGTCAGGAAAATGGTTACATCTGGTGAATACAGTGAAGAAAACATCATTAAAGCAACATTATCGAAGCATAACTCTATAGAATGTCAGTCCGATAAAGAAACGTAGCTGTAATGAGTAATAAATTCAGTTTTTCTGCAAATTGTTGACATCTACAAGATTTTAGTTACCATTAAAGTCTCATCTCCCTCTATTTTTATGCCAAAGTTTGTTCTTTTGTTATTTACTTAAGTGTGAAAAATATGACAAATTTCAGTCAAGTTTATTTTTTTTGGTATATAATATTGTAATCCAGAATAATTTATAATCTCGTACTCACTCAAAGCTCTATTCATTACCAATGCCTCGTCTGCTGCTTAAATAATACATGAGAAGTATTTCCCCTTCTGTGTTTGATCAGAGAATAGCAGAAAATTAAAGACATTTAATTAGTTCCATTTAGAAAACTGATATTTTTTAAAAGGGAAAGTTAATTCAATGGAGAAATTAATATAAAAAAGTATGAATAGATAATTCAATTTTCTTAAACTTTTTTGGTGTTCAAGTCCATTTCAGATAAACGTTGGGCTAAAAGACATACAAAAATATTTTATTTATTATTTTTTTATTAAAATAAAACATTCAATAAGTATTTTATTTTTTTTATTTTACAGAAAATCTCCTTGTTCGTCTGCTTCAGGGTGGTTTTTGTGTGTGAACGCTTCGGCTCATCTGCTGTGAGCTCACTCTGCAGGAATTTCATTAATTAGATCCTTTGAGTTCATTTATATTTAGAAACAAGTTGAATTAGCTGTTAAATGAGTTCATTGTTGGTCTTTATGAATAAAATGAGAGAAAAAAAGGAGATTATTTTAATTTATTTGATAATGTTTATAAAGTGGGTATTAGAAAAGAAAACCTGTTCGAATAAAGCAGATTTTCTTTTTTTTTTTTGCTTTGTTGATT
>NC_050533.1:4056963-4117222 GCF_002922805.2 Oryzias melastigma | reverse complement strand
TGAACCCTGAGGCACTCCATATACAGTATGCACCGTCTCTGATTTAAAGCAAAGCTATAATTTTTCCAGATATAAAAAAGAAAAAAGGACTCGATGACCCCAGAGAGCAAAAGTAAAGCAGACTTTTCCTTTTTTACTTATAAGCTTTTCACCATTTTTTTTTTAATGTCGGGCTTCTTTTTTTGCAGATCCATGTATCTGCGGTTTCTCTTGCATCAACACATTTGCAACAGAAGCAGCCTCGGCGTGAGCGATGACTTAGTTCTCCGTCTTTTTCGCTCCTACAGCCCATCTGCTCCGCTTTGTCCGCGTCTCGCAGCTCGTTCCTCGGCAGCTGTTGGCGTAGGGGAAAAGGTCATTGTCATCTCGCTATCGGGCGAGCTGCTTTTCTCCAGAGGCGTTTGTGCTGATGCCCTGCATGTGTCCTGCACGTCTCGGCGCTCCGCTTTGTTCCCTTCCTGCCAGGGCGAAGGGCCTCCTGTCAGGTTAATCGCACAGAGGGAAGCAGTTTGCTGCAGAAAACACTCTGTTCTACTTACAAACAGGCTGGACTTATTACTGCAGGATGATGTCTTCTGGAGGACATGAAACTGGAGGTGGTGTCTGTATTCTCCATAGAAGACAGGGGCGGTTGGGTCAAATTTTTTGGACCCTTCTGCTCTCACCACACATGAACCAATGACTTTCCTCACACACTGATCCAAATTAGGAGTAGTCAGAATCAATAATTCTGCCTCGGTTAAGAAGAGGAAGAGGAGTGGAAGGACCTGGTTATGGAAACACCTCCACCTCATCAGATTGAGCTCAAAAATCCATCCGTTTCCATCAGAACAGAATAAATGTCTGACTTATTTTAGTTTAAAGACCCATTCCAATAAAAAATGTGTTTTTAACATGATCTTGTGGTGTTTTTTTCTCATGATGGAGGACATAGAAAAAAATGTCAGACTCAGACTGTGTGTCAGCGGGGGCAGACTTACTATTAGGCAAAGGTAGGCGATCGCCTATGGCCCCCCAACACGCAGAGGACCCCAAACTGAACACTTAATAAAAATGTAAAAAAATAAATCATTGTTTAACTTTGTCACAAAAGAAAAAAAAATCACTGATGTGGTAAAATCGTGAAAATATTTTGTTTTTCTGCTGGTAAAATATTTCAGTCAACAGAAAGTTTGGAGACTCTCAAGTTAGCGAGCAGAGGCAGTGTTACCATTTTGGGAGGTATCAGCCCAATTTTTATTTCGACTTTGTGGGCAAATTTTGCTTTAGGCAGGTGGACATAATTTGGGTCGGTTCAGGGATATTTAGTTCTTTATTAAAACACGTTGCAACCAAGCATGTGCGCTTGAGCAGTGTCTCTCCTACCATCATGAGATGTATAGCATTCTAATAAAAAAAAAAATATATAGGTCTCCACTAGCTTGTTCCATAAATAAAATGTTTGCTTGATTCTAATCAAATATTTTTCAATAATTTTAATCTACAAAATTGTAAGTATTTCGTGTTCAATCTCAGTGCAGGAAGCGAGCGCGGTCGCAAAGCAGATCAACATTATCAACATTTCTCAGCGTATCTTGGCAACGTAATACTAGATTAATTATTTTGATATATTCTTGACATTTTTATTACATATACTCCCTCTCTATTTGATAGGTAGTAGCACTAGGAAGTGAGTTATTACTAGATTAGTACATTCAATAAATGTAATAATTTTCCAAGTAAAAATAATGTCTATTAAAAATATTTATTTAACATTTAATCATAATTTCAGCTTTTAAATGCCTTTAAAAAATTTGATTCTTGACATTGATGCTGTCTAAAAGTGGACCAATGAAGAAGTTATTTGATGTTTTAATCTTGGTGAGGATTCAAGAGAAAAAAAAAACAAGATTAATAAATGGCTGAAGAGACCTCCGTGTCTATCTCCCAGACTATTTATGTATTTAAATCTTAATGGATCAGGAGCAGATAAAAACCTGCAGCTTGAAAAAGTTTAGGTTTGTGACGCTACAATTCTGAAACCTTTACTTGCAGACAAACAGATCCACGAACGTCTTTATTTTCCTCGTCTGAGCTGCCAACTGGCTCAAAAGTGTCTAACTGGATAGGTCTGATATTGATACCATTTTTTTGCAACGCCTCTAACGGGAGAGAGTGTAAACAAAGGCATGCTGGGATTTTTTTAAGCTCTAATCAACGACAACAGTCCCGCCCAAAATCCAAAAAGAGAATTTCTTATGAAAATGTCTTAAAAACAGTATAGGCTTTTTGATTTTGGATAAAAATAATAATTAAAAAAAAAAACTGGGAACAGTTTTACAATAGAAAAAATATAGCTGGAGTGAAACTTTAACTACCTGTTGAATCTCCTTTTGAACCTTTCAGTTTTGGGTCTTTGATCTGCTTTTTTCTAACATATTTTTGCCAGATTAGTGCAGAAGTTTGCTTCTCTGAGATCACTCCCAATACCTTTGTAATCTTGTGATCTATTTTAAAATTGTTACCAGTGGTCCTTTAATTATGGTTATTTTGTTTTTAGCCAGAATCAGAGGACATAAGACATAGTCTAGGACAGGAATTGGCAACTCCAGGTCTCGAGGGCTGCAGTGTCTGCATGATTCCAGATATCCAAGCCCTACTCATGACTGATTACCTGTGTCAGGTGTGTCCAGCCAATTAGAACATCCCAGGGCGGGTATGTTGGAAAACATGCAGGATTGTGGCCCTCGAGTTGCCTATCTCTGGTATAGGACATGGTTTCTGCAATGTAGGAGTTTATTACAAACCAAACAACCCCCATCCCCAATTCACAACGATATTGAAAAAAGGAGTACTCAGAAATGAATATTTTAGCTTAATTATCTTAATATATGATCTCCATAATCTGAAAAATGTCACAAAAACATGCTGAAAACAATAAAAAAACAGTTCTTTTTTCTTTTCCAGTTTCCTCAACAGTTAAAGTTCACCACACTAGATTGCATCTTCATTATATTCACTTGTTTGGTTCTTTTTTTTTTTTCAAAACCAACTGGATGTTCAGGAAAAACCTCCAACTTCATTCAAATGAAAACATTTAAAAGGTATTAAATTAGGAAGAATTCTAGGTAAAAGTACTTAGATCTGATAAAAAAAAGTTCATTGTTATTCCTGCGATATTTATTTTAATGAAGTTTTTATCATTTTTCTTCCAATTGATTTGAATGTTCCAAAACTGCAAAGTTAAGTGAAATAAATCAGAGACAAATCGGTGAAGTCATTATGCAAATGTTCCTCCATGAGTCTGAAAACTCTGTGCTTCATCAGTTTGGGATTTTAATCGTTAGTTAAAGTTTTCCAGTCACTTAAACACTCTTTTCTCCTCCCGGCGCTCAGCTCCCACCTTGTCCGCCGCTGACCTGCAGGACACCTCCATTTGTCTCGGCAGGCTGCCTCGGTGAAGGAGGCCGGGGATCGTGGAGGTCAGCGGTAACACGCAGCGCCTGCATGGGGCGGCCGCTCTTTTATCACGCGGCTGCGACAAGCTGTCAGCCGTGATGTAGTGGGGAGAGGCTGTTGGTGCTTCTTCAATATACGCATCTTCTTCTGCTTAAAAAAACAGGGGGGTTGGCCGCCGGGGGACCACTGCAGGCGCCGGAGCTTCACCGCCTCGCCACATTATTGAGACGTCCTTCATCTGTTACAGGTAACAGATTCTTTGTGGAAACATCCAGTGATTTACAGCAAGCGGCGCCCACTGATGCGTCCGGAAAATCCTCCGTGGAATTGTGAGGAAATCTATTATTGAGGAAAATGGACAAACACCAATCTGCTGGGGCGATTACTCGCTGTTTTTTCTAATTGTATCGAGATTTGTGGAGAAAATCCATTTTGATAAATGTAAGTGTTTGTTGCTCTTAAATGCAAACCTTCCTGGGGTCATTTCAGCTCTCCATCTCTAATGGGAATTATTGATCATGTTTTCAGTTTGAACAAATGGACTTTAGTTTTTATCCATCTAAAGATTACTCATTTCTGCTGCTGAGTCAGCACGTTTGGCTCATTTCGCACTCTTCATCCCATTTTATGTTAAAAAGACAAATTCAAGATGCACATTTCTATATCAAGATACATTGATCTGATTGAAATCTGGCACTGGGAGGTTCAAGGAAAAAATGGATCATTTCAGCAACAAGCTTAGATTGATGTTAAACTGCATTTCCTGATAAACTATGTCCCAGCAGCTGTAAATCTTTTTAATCCCACAGGAAAGGATTGATCCAAAGTCCAGTGAGTCGATAAACTTCCCGGCTTTTCCAGTCAAATCCACCAGAAGCAACATGTGTGGACCACAATCGGCTGTTCAGTCAAGATCCTGAGATCTCTGGATCTGACATTTAATTGGAAAAAATAATTGCAATTCAATTTGTGTTCCCGAAAAGAAATTGGATTACCCTAAACTTACTCTGCCTCCTGCTGGAAGGATTTTACACCTTTCCAGATGTTGACCGAATTTCCTTGGTGTGTAAGGCATACCATTTTTGATCCCGGAGCATCTGCAGAATTTGCATTTATTCATCCTGCTGAAAAAAAAATGGGACAAACCAGCACTGGTACATCATCCCGAGTTGGGTACCACCGATTTAGTAGACTCCATTTAATCTCCAGTTAAGATCAAGTCTTATCTCATGGACAGATATTCTTTAATTCATTTCGACGTATGTACTTCTAAAACCCCGAGAATTACTTGTGGAATACCACAAGGATCCATTTTAGGCCCCACTCTTTTTAATCTATTCTATTGTGCTATCCTAAGCACGTGATGTTGGGAGTGGGGTCATCTGCACCCCACAAGACAGTATGCTGAACTTTTTTTTTTCTTTCAGTGATTGATTTTCACTGGTGTCCGTGGCAGACATGAAATCCTGCCACCGTCATCCACATTTGTCATGGGATGGATAACTCGTCATTGTAATGTTTGGATCATCTGAACCCCATAAGATAGCACAAGGGTATATATCTTATTTATCCGATCTTTTTAAACCATATAAACTGCTCAGAGCTCTTAGATCCTCAGGTAATACTCTTTGATCAGTTCCCACTATTAGAATGAAGACTCAAGGTGAAGCTCCATTCCAGTTTCTTGACCTCTCCTCTGGAATAAGATACCTGAGGATCTGAGAGTTGAGGCCATAAGGTTGCTGGGGCCTATCCCAGTCACTGTTGGGCAGAGACGTGGTACACTAGATGGTTCGGCGGAACAAGCTGAAATACTGCAAAGATGTCATTTAAATAAGATCAATAATGTTCTTTAAAGTTGAAAATTTTTCAGTGCTTCAAATATTTATCTGTAGATTTAGAACTTTTAATCACAAACACAAGTTCAAAGGTAATAGAAAAACTGTACTTAAGTAGATAAAGCTGAACCCCACCATCCAACATTTGCAAGAGTTTCTGTATATAGTAGATAACATTTACACCAAGTCGTTTTGACAATTTTTATGTCCCATCCCTTAGCGATTTAAACGTCTTTACCAAAAACACAACCATTGGCAAGCCCAAATCTCCAAACTGCAGCTCCTCCAACATATTCTATGCATTTATACTATATATAGCCGAAACATTCAAAAGCCTGAGCAATCATCTATCCAATCCAATCCCTTTTGAATCTTTAAAAAGAATACATTCAACATTGTTTTCCAGCAGACATGAATTATGTCAATATTTTCCCCCAGAATGAAATATATATATTATTCCTTTTGACTTCTCCCTTTAGGGGACCACAACATAATTACCAAAAGGAATTTGGCTTTAGTTTCACAGCAGATTTTGTATAACAGAAGCAAATAGCTCACCGGATCATTTCTTCCTCTGCCACCGGAAACAAAGAAAGATATTGTATTTTTTTTAAATGTATGTTTTATATTTGAGTTTTATGTTTGCCAGCGCTAATTAAAATAGTTATATACATGTGCTGATATTGGAGTTTAAACATATTTTAAAAAGTTTCAAATCTTTTACTGAAAAAAGTTTATAACCCAGCATCTTTACTTTACTGTGGAAGATTTTCACATCTGCAGTGTTGGGACTTTTGGAGCTGACTGACCAACCTTCATTAAATCTTATGACTGAACTTAAACTAATGTTCCAGTGATTATGAGGGACGGCATAAACAAAAAAACAAAACAAAAAAAAACAAAAAAAACACGTATGGCTTGAATTTCTTTCATTTGTTGCCACCATTGACTGTTTATAAGAACTGGACTAAGTGAGTGTGACCTCAGCCATAGAACTTCTGGCTACAAGCAAATTAAGTCAATTCAGTTGCCATTTTTTGTAATATGGACGCCGCCATCTTGGAGCCAGACGACGTCAAAAAGACAACAGTCAAACATCCCAAAATGCAGCCACGCGGCAACCTAAATGCAAATTTATCAGCAAATTTGGCAGGTGGGTGTGCGGTGGCATTTGTAATTTAGTAGGTCACATTTTTCCTTGCCGCGTGGTGACCACAGAGGTTTTAAGAAACCCCTTTTTTGTTTTTCTTGTGTACAGCCCTTTAGGCCTCCTTGCTTGGTGGTGGAAGATGCTTTATAAATTAATAAATGAAATGAAATGAAAAGGTAAAAATTTTGACCAGACGATTTGTCTCTAAAAGTTGACATTGGTCAGTGGCCACACGGGCACACTTCCAGGTTGCGTGGTGGCAGCCCAGTGACAGGTGGGGGTGGCACTATTGCAAAATCAGGCAAGAGCTGGGTGGCCACAGGTCGGTGGCAGTCGGAATCACCGGCCGGCAACAGCTCTGCTTGGCGATGTGTAAATATTTCCAGAGGTATATAAAAAAACGGGCTTTTCAACATAACTGACGCCCACCTAACTGGTTGTCATGCCTGAGCTCCACTCAGCCCTCTCCTTTCCCTGCCTTGCTGAGCTGCCCTGATTGCTCATCTGTCTCACCTGTTCTGGCAGCTACTTATACGTTGCCTCTCCATCCTTCCACTATCAGATTCTACACTGCCTCAAAGCCCAATGTCCGGATTCCCGTTCCTGATCTAACGTTCAGCTCTGAAATAACTGCTCTGCCTTCAAGTCCACCTGCTCTGCCTTCAAGTCCGCCTGCTCTGCCTTCAAGTCCACCTGCTCTGCCTTCAGGTCCGCCTGCTCTGCCTTCAGGTCCGCCTGCTCTGCCTTCAGGTCCGCCTGCTCTGCCTTCAGGTCCGCCTGCTCTGCCTTCAAGTCCGTCTGCTCTGCCTTCAAGTCCGTCTGCTCTGCCTTCAAGTCCGTCTGCTCTGCCTTCAAGTCCGCCTGCTCTGCCTTCAGGTCCGCCTGCTCTGCCTGTCATCTCACTGTGTCAATCTTCCAGCCTGCTCTGCCTGCCAAGCTCCAGCCCTCAGCCCCGGTCTAGCCTCATCCCTGGACCATAAAACTCTTAAACTTGTCCTCTGTTTTGGCACTTTTACTCGGGGTTCCTCTTACAAAGTGCCCTACTCATCTTCATTTATGACCACACCAAAGATTTGTAAAAAATAATAAGCGGCGGAACAAAATCTTGAAGATTCTGCCGATGCCTCCCAATTGCATGGTGGCAGTTGAATTGACCATAAGTCCGAGGCGGTCTGAGTCAATAACTCTACAGCAATCATTCTCGCCAGTCAGGAGTGAGCTAGTTGGATGTCCACACCCCTACCAATTGCGTGGGAGAATCTGTCAATCAGAACATACTGGTGCTCACAATGTCAGACCACCTGCTTTTATTTTAGGGACCCGATTGGTCAGTTTATAACTTGAATGATGTGTCCTACAGGAAAAAAATACCATGAAAAAAATGTGGATTATCAAGCACATGTAAGAAAAAATAGTATAGTTTAGTCTGATAAATATAACGACTGAGTAATAACTGTTACTCTATAGAAGTCTGTGGGACTTCCTGGAGCCAACGGGCACTTCCTGTTTGGAACGCCAGGAAGAAGAAGTCACTAATAGTTTAATTTGTGTAAAGGCATTTTACTACAAACTACGTGCAGATTCAACATAAGAACTTTTTTTTTTTTTTGTATTTGTCTCGATGTGACCCTCTGACTGACCAGAAAAACCTGGAGAAGACTGAAGGTCAGATGAGCAGATTACAAAAACATTGACATATTTAAATCTTACACAGTTAAAAAGTAACTACCAAAATTCAGCAACTTCAAAGTGATAAATTTCACAGTTGTTCAATTGACGTGGCCAGTGTATTTTTTTGTTCCGGTACATTGTTAAATGTGTCGTTTTTTTGCTTTTATTTCGATTTGTAATACATGATTTTTATCCAGCAAATCTGAAATATATTGTCATATTTCAAAATGCTTTGTCTTTCAAAGTTTTATCAACATTCATTGAGATTTTAGAAATATGTGAATTGTTTTGGATATCACCAAGAAATCCAATAGTTTGTCCAGAGTTTGCTCTAAAGAAGAGAACCCATCAATTGACTGAAACAGTGAGGAACAAGGAAGGAACTTTGTGAAACCGCAGTTCTGCTCTGACACATGAGACAGACCATAAGGGGAGGAAAAGTCATAAGAACCCGAACAATGAGTCTTAGGTGGATCATTCATCACAGGGCGTGCTGCAGCGCTGCTGTTAAACTTTAAGTTATGACCCTAATATAAAGAAAATAAAACAAAAACTTATTTTCCTTCACACTCACCCCCCATTACTCCTGGTTTAAAGGCTGTTCCCATACCAGATGATTAAGGCGTGTGGAGGGAGGGGTCCCACGGGGAGGTGTGTGTGTGTGGGGGGGGTCTTGGCTCCATTAACGGGATTCTCCCTCTAAGATTAGAGTTATCCATTTGCTGGGTGTCACATTAATCGTTCCTAAACGATCCAGCCTGAACCAGAGCGGGACCACCCCTCATTAACAGGGTATGGATAGAACCGCTTCTGAGGTTCTGATCCACATGTGTCATTACGGTCGTGTTAAGAGGATTCTGCTAATGAATCAAATCAAACTTTATTTTTAAAGCTCTTTTCATGGAACAATAACGTAAAGTGCTTCATAGGGTCAAAATAATGTAAAAGTTCAATGATAAAATACACAACAGTTCGATTTATATCATGATTTATGGTTTCTGATCTGATTCCGAGTCCGTTTTGGTTCATTTTGAACAATCCAAATGGTATTTTCCAAGATAGATATGATCAATTTATTTCATTTTAGAAGGATGTTATAATGGTATAACAGGAGTCTGCGACCTTCAACATTTAAAGAGCCAATCTGGTTGATTTCTCACCAACCACAACTTATCGGGAGCAACAAATTCTTACAAAAATAAGATACTCTTTTGCATTCATGTTATTTTTACTGTTATGATAAAAAAAAAACAAGAAATCACTGTTTTTGTGCATAAATTAAATAAACATTACAAGAAAAATTGCATTTTTTTCCAAATTTGAATTTGATTATAACTTTTGACATGACTCCCTTTTAAAATAAAAGACATAGGATCATCTCAACACAGCAAATAATGTATTAGGTAGTTTAATGTCAGCAGTAATTTAAAAAAGGACATAATAGAAACCACTTTCCTGGCCCAACTTATGGTATCCATTCTTGCAAGATGCCCCGCCCACCTACTTTTTGCCTGTTCTGCTGCGCTTATCACGTTTTTCACTTTAATCTTTTTATTTTATTTATTTTTGTTCATTGAGGTGCTAAATTAAGTGGAGTCCTGGAATTAATGGTAAGAAGCAAATTGGTGACATACAGTACAAAGGGGTTAAATCAATTAATCGTTACACCCTGAAAATACCCAGAATGCCCTGAACCCTCCTGACTTCCTTCACCCAACATAATGAAACTTGAAATGACATGAGAATAAAACCCAAAATAGAAACAGAAACCTTGCTTAACGCTGATGTGAAGAAATTATATTTTGGGATCTGTCGGCCCAGACGCTTTCAGAGAACCTCACCATGAGAAATGTAAAAAATAATAATAAACATTCTCCTGAAACATATCAAACCAGAGCAGTTCTGCCTAATTGAAAAGATAAAATGTCTGGAATCAGCTTCATTTTTCACATGAGGAGATGATAGAATGATTGGTTGATGTAATGAATGATACAGAACATAGTCCAAATGCAGTGTTTCATTCTTCTTTGGTGCAATGCAGTACATTTTTTTCAACAATCACATCTAAAGACACATCAGAAGAAACAGTCATTCCTTTTCTCCAGAAAAACTCCTATATTGGTCTGAAAGAAAGCAAACAGCCGATTACTAGAGGTGTGTTTAAAACCATTCAAATTAAAGCAAGGAGGATACCAACGATTCACGATCCTGCAGGATAAATGGAAATCTGAGAAGAAAAGTGAAGCTTCAGTTACTGTGATTGACGGAGGAATCGTTTCAACACCTGCTTGTTGAGACATCCTGCTGCCCACAGCTTGTCACGCCAATGATTTCTTATCTTGTCTCTGAGTCATGCTTACTTTGAGCTAAGAAATGCAAGTCAACGCGACGACGCCCGGCCTCGTTTGGTGTTTCAAAGCAACGCCTTTCTGTCGAGCTCTGCAGGCGGCTTTAATCACGTCATCACATCTGAGGATCTGTCCTGGAGTCAGTCGACAGGCATAACACCCCCAGATTAGCATTCTCGATGGTGCTGTGGTCGCTGCGTGCGCTCCAGAACTGTCAGGAAGCAGTTAGGATTCCAGCAAACACTGTCAGATGCTGTCAAAGCTTCACATCAAGCAGCTGGGATAAGTAACTGGAGCCACAATGACGCCATTAATCTGCTCAGCAGCTTTTAAGTGACACCTGATAGCGCCGCCGAACATGAAGATTGTGACCTTTGCTGGGTGTTAAGTATAGATTTTTATAATGACAGCTGTAATCAAGGTTTTTCCTGTCAGAGCAGAAGGTTGTAGAACCCAACGTGTGTCGTAGAAACAGGCGAGGTAGCTTTGCAAGGATTTCTCACACACTGTGTCACTCTTATTACTAAATCAGTCACTTCTCAGTCATTTCATCGCTCAGTGAATTTGCTGACTGTGTGGCTGACAGTTTCAACTCAGCTTAATGGTTGTGCGGATTTGCTCTTCTCTCCTGGAAACGACTCCCAGTCTCAGTTCAAGAGGAGAATTCTTTTTTTTTACTGTTTTATAGTCTAGATTTCAACCTTTTTTGTATAATTAGCTATAGTTTATGGTTAAAGTCGAGACTGTGAGGGTGCAGTAGTTAGCACTCTCATCTTACAGTGAAAATGTCCTGGTTTAAATCCCATTTGGGATCTAGGACCTTTTGGTTTGGATGGATGAAGTATATTCTCATTGTCCACCAAGGTGCCTGATGAAAACTGGGCACTCTGGTAATCTCCTACAGTCCAACATTTGACATTGTAGGTCAATTGATGACTAAACTGTCCCAAAGTGTGAATATGATTGTGTGTCCCTGGAATGGACTGGCAAATCATCCAAGGTGTACCTCTCTTTGGCCCAACAGTGATTGGGATAGGCTCCAGCAACTCTGTGACCTAAGTGGATGGATGGACGGATGTTAATTGTTCATTCAGTGTAACTCAGTTTAAATGTAAAGTTCTAATTCATAGCACAGGTTGCCTCAAGACAAAATATCAAATCCAAATCAGTCATTCATTCCAGAAATTAAGTTTTGATCATTCCGATAAAACCAGATTATAATAAAGGCCTAAAACGAGTGACAAACAGTTTACATCGAAGGGTTTGGGGGGAATGCCTGTTCTAAGAAACCAAAAGGCAACAGTTGAGAAGAAATTTCCATTAAAATAAAAAGAAACATTTCACACAACCAGAATACGTTATGACAGCTGTCTGGAATGTCCATTGGCTGCCACCTTCTGCTTACATCCAATGGTCAAGGTACAATGCCTTTTGTTTGTTTTAACTTTAATAGCACTATGAGACAACTAAATTAAATTAAATTGAATTTACAACATATTCTCACTCCCAACTCGTCATATATCGACATATGATTAGGGCCCCCTATGCGCCACGTTGACGTTTTGGGTATCCCTAATTCAATGTTTTTTGACGTACTGGCAGTTCTCATTAAAGGGTAACCAAGCCTTAAATCAACTTTTTTTGTCCGTTAACCTTTATAAATGGGGCTTTAAAAGTGTTGCCTGTTGGGTCATTGCCAAAATTGACAATGTAAAATAAAATTGTTTAATTCTTGAGAATATAGTCAAAAACCACCTGTGTGTTGCCCCCTACATGTTGAATTGAGGTATTACAGTTGAATTCTGTGGTCAAACCATGTACGTTTCAGAAGTCCCTCATCATGATCTGCAGCTCCAGGAATGATAACAGTCCAGCCCCCAAGCCCCGCCCCTCTGACTGGATTTTCAAATTTCGGCTGTGGGTGGAGTCAGCCTCCAACTTCCCTGTTTGGTTACCCTTTGAATCAGGGGTCCACAACCTCCAGTACTGGTGTGATGGCCTCTGGGAAAAAATGAAACCAGGGGTCCCCAACCTTTGGGACGCAGGACCAATACAGGAGGGTACTGGTACGCGGACTGGACAGGTACCCTAACCTGGTACAGCCTCCATCAGCATGTGTCCCATGATTTCATAGGAACAGCATATCAAAAAAAGTATTAACATTTTTTTTAATGTAGTTGTATTGATTAACTATTATAATTTTTGTATACTGTTCTTAACTTTTTGACATTGTGCTCTTTTATTGATTTGACTAATAGTCCGGAATAAATTCTATCTATCTTAAAAAAAAATGACGAGTTGGGGACACCCAAAAGTCAAAAAGTGACGCTGAGGAGGCCTGAACCACATGTCCATATACGAGAACGTGTAGGAATATGACAAAAAATACGTTTGTAACTATACCCGCTAGTAACTCTAGTCAATATAGCCGACTATCAGTCTGTCAACTTTTACTTTCTGGTGCTCTCCTTCTTATTCGTGAATTACTGCTTTAATCATTGACTCGTCTCTCTGAAATAATGCTGCTCTCCTTGTCCTGTGTTGACTCCGTACATGGTGTTCCTCCAAGAGAAAAATCCCCAGCTGCAGCCCGACCTCCTAAGGCCTTTGTGTCCCTGTTTTGTTGAGAGGAAAGTGAAAAAAAGAAAAAGTGAAAAGCAGCACCTTCTTCACCTCTTACACATCTGCTGGGATTAGGTTACATGTTTGTGCACGTGGGTGTGTGCATGTGATAGAAGGTTTTCTCACCTTGTCCCAACTCTAATCAGAATGCTATAATCCAGTTACATGCACTCTGTCTACTCTGTCTGCAGCAGCCACGCTGTTCTTCCCCCTCTAAGCCCTGACAGGAAAGCAGACATCCTCAAACTGAGCTCATGCAAAAGTCCAGACCCCCCCACACCCCCCCTCCGCCAGCTCCTCTTCCCCATCCATCCATCCTGAGGATCCCGATTAGGAATTTGCATAAGAACCACTTGCAGAGGTCGGCAGCCAGAATATTGAGGGCGGGAGGATTTATTTCACGGTGGATTTGACTGTTGAGGTGTGAAGTAAAAAGTTCACATCAAACCAGTTCGGAAAGCGATCTCAGCTTAAGAGTCCCCGACAAACCTGCGTCCACCAAAGAGCTTTGGAACTTTCAAACAGCCTTTAAATGTTTTACAACGGAACTACCATCTATACTGTAGGAAATGTCTGTATCAACTAAACATCACCAAGGACAGGGTTGGCCGCCATATTTTATGCATTTCGTTTCTATTTATTACTCAAAAATGTTAATGTCACATAAACATAATTCATCTTGCAAGTTCCAAATACATTTATGTTGCAGGATCTGGAAAAAGCTGAACATTTCTGCTGAATTCCTCACAGAAAAGAAATTGTCTACTGCTTTCATCAGCATTTAATCATCAAAGTAACAAATAAAACCACTTTAAATGCATTTCTCAGAAAAAGGGTAAAACTGTTGAGATATTTGTTGATCATAGGTTGAAGAAAACTTTATATGCGGGAAGAACCAAAATGAAGGGGATGGCTATACCTGTATTATACATTGTTGTCATGGCAACTGGTCCAAATGTTAATTTACAAACTAAATCAGTACATGCATCACTCATGTAGGTGGAGTTTTGCAGCTTCACCACAGACAAATTAAAAAAAGCAAAGGTTATAAAGAAAATAATCTTCTGTAGCCTTTTGGAATATTAGGAACAAAAAAAATATTGACATCTTTTTCAGCAAAATGAGTCACAAACACTCAAAACAATTACTGAAAATGTTGAAGTAACCTGACTTTTACCTCCAAACCTATGCACTGTGATTATGGAAAACAAATACCACAGTTTTAAAAATACCACTTTCAGGGAGGAGGGAGGGAGAAAATATGAAATATAAAGAAATATTAACCAGACAGGGTTAAGTTGGCCACACATTACAGAAAATATGCAAGAACAGGGGTTGTAACACTGTACAACTATTGAACAATATCAAGTCAATAAAGTAACATTTGTTTGACCACTGACTCTAATAGAGGACACAATCTTCAGTCAATATCTGGCATTTTGTAATAGACACATTTTACCATCCTGAGGTTAATGCAATCCCGTTACAAGAGAATCTGCCCGACTTACTGACATCAAACCTTTAACGTCCCACTCAATCATCTTTTGATCTATTATAGAAGCGTTTCCAGTGGTCTTCTTCTTTTATCCAAAATATTTGATTCCTAGAGCATAGTTTCTGCAGAGCGGCAGGAGTTCATCAGAACTTAAACTCTGAGTTGTGCAAATATGTGAGTGTGTGTTATCCCTGTCCAGCTAGCTTACAACCCCTCACAACCCTCAACTATACATTACTGGTGCCACAAAAATGGCAAGCATTACTGAAGCTATCCAGCCATACTGTAACGCAGAGGCTGAGGTGTTGAGATCTGTATCCAACAGCTTTTAATGGCAGAAGATCCGACAAGGGCAAAAGCAAGGCGAGGTCAATAATAGAGGCGAAAGGTCAGACAAGCACCGAGGCAGGGAATGAGGCAGAGGTCAAAACACAAGAAAGCTAATGGAAACGACTGCTTAGAGTTGTATCAAAGGCAAATACAATACTTCGCACTGAGCTGAGTCCAGGAGGTGACTACATACACAGAGATGATGAGCATGATGAGAACCACCTGGTGATGATGGCAGGAAGGAGACAGGTGAGGAGATGGCTGGTTAAAAATCAGGTGAGGGGTCCCTCTGGTGGTTGGAGGTGGAACTGGATGATGAATTCCTGACACGTACAGTTTTGGGCAAGATGCTAGCTCGGACAAGGAAAACAAAGACATGGAACTAGTTCTCGACAAGTAGATGCCTCAGAATGGAGCGAAGCAAGGAGCTTGCCGACTGAACATCCAACGTCACAGCTACAAGCTGTTTCCAATTGCATTTTTTCATCTGCTAATGATTCAAAACGATTTGAATAAAGAAATACTCGGAATATGCAATTTAGAGCTTTATTATCTACATGTCCTCCATCATCAGAGAAGTTAGTGTTAAGAACACCAAAAACACAATCTCTTTAAAATTGGAGACGTTCCCAGTGACGCCTAAATAACACGATCTCTTTGAGATACCGTAACTCTGACCATTTATCAATGGGAATCAGCTAATTCAGATGCAGAGAAAAGCAGCTTTTCACTGTTATTCAACACATTACTAATGTACAGTGTTGCATAATGGCAATGTGAACACTGAAGCCATAAGCATAGATGTTAAAATTAAATTTCATGGAACCTCACTTACTTGACTGTTTTGCCATAAATAATATTTTAAGTAAATCATGCTTTCTTTGACTTCCATGTAATGTTGGGCTGCTTTGGGATGACTTAAAATATTTATTTTATTCAGACCTTATATTAGTTGTATGACAAATGTTTGCAATGGTTGCTAAAAATTTATTTGGTATGGAAGTGACCAAAACAGGAACAAATGTACCAACTTTTTTTGGAACAAAAGCACCAAGAATGCTTTCCGGTTGATATATAGACGCATCGTGCCAAACAATTATCTTCATTCACCTTCAGCTTTTGCTTCAAGCTGTTCCGACTCCATTTTTATGTGGAATGTGAAGCTGCTAGCGCTGGTGGTTTGGGAGTTGAGCTAGAAGATGGACACCTATGATGGATGCCTTCATGTTTGGCTTGGAGCACAGAAATTCCTCTCTCTGCTTCTCTGGCTCTCTTTCGCTTTCCCCGCTTTGTCGGGTGTGTTTGAGGCGAGCACCTGGTGGAATTGTGTTGCAGACGCCTGTGCGAGTCATTCGACTCATCCATCCTTTGTCTTTCTCTCTTCAGAGTCATCTTTCAGCTCCTTTGGCGTCTTCTTGGGGCTCTCGGTCTGCACCGCACGTCTCCGGTGAAAAGACTCGGCTTGTCCCTGACATTTGTTTGTCAGGAACATAAAAGCAGATGTCAGGTTCTGCTCACACTGATCTTTTCAGCATTCTTCTGCTGCTATTTCTCATCCGAGAGTTACAGACTTCCATCCTGACCTTTGAAAGTCGGTGAGGACGTAGCTGATGGCTGGTGGAAATACCGGCATTTAATGAAACGTATGGGAACAGATATATTTATAAATGATCTTTACAAATGTCCTCAATACATTTTTATCATATACCTTTTAAACAAAGTTTTATTTACTTAATGTTTTGTTAAAATACCAATTAACCTGTGATGGGAAAAAAAAGTCTAACTTTGCAGATCAGAATAAATTAGTGGTTGATGCACATGCCCTGTGAGGGATCCACAACTCTTCAGCACCCCTGAAATATTTATGCTGGATGCCCTTCCCAACATTTATCCAGGCTGGGGACCGGCACAGGGAGACCCAGACTTGGACCCCCTTGTGGCTTCATAATTCAGGTAACAACGTGAAGGTCAACTGGATAAATCTGGTTGAGGGGTGAACCCAGCCAACTGAAAAAGTAATGAATTGTTTTGCCATCCACTCTTTTTTTAAAGTTCTCTAACAATGTTCCTCAGTTGGCACATGTCCAGGTCATAGAGAGAGATACTGTGGGCAGAATACTTATCATAGAAATATTTTTAGATACTCATCAAGAATAATGAAAGCGGACAGTGGCTTATTTTATAAAATTGATGCCTGTCAATTATGCATGCTCCAATAAAACAATGTGCCCGCGGTGTGTGTTTACTTTAGGGCAGGAACGGCATTGTTGCCTGACGTTTCAGTTAAATTTGTCCTTCCATTGATGGGAAGGTTTCCATTTTCATTTGCATGCATTTATGTTGAAGAAGGTTGTTTGATAATGAGGTATGCAGGCTTTTTATTTATGAAATTGTGATGTATTTTTTAACCAACAGGACAAAATAAATCTAAACGCTCTTAAAGTATTTGAGTAATAAAAAAATGACATTAATTGTAGGAACAAAAACAGAATCTAAAGAAACACTGTTTCAGACTAAATCCTGGTTAAAATTTAATTTAAAAAACTGATTAAGAAAAGGATATTTTTTTGTCATAAATATACTTATTGATCTGCAATTTGTTATAGCTTCTTTATATGTACAGATCAACAGTTTTTACCCTTTTCTAAGCTTGTTAGCCAATACTTCAAAATATAAAAGCTCTGTGACGTTCTAGGAGAGTTCTCTGGCTGCTAACAGCTGCACATGCACGTCGCCCACATTAGGCTGCAGCGCCGCATCGTCGCATCTGTGTCGCAGTCACCACAGATAACCTCCTGACCCAGCAGCAGGAGTCAGCTCGGAATAAAGATCATATCTTTTAATTAAACTTTCACTTAGTTGAAAGGAAAAAAGGATGCTGGCCGGCCTTAACTCTGCCTTGTAACTTTAAGACCACTGTGGTCAACAAAAGCAGCAGATTTACACCCAATTTACACCTTAAGCCTCGACATTGGTGTAACACAACACTTTAATCACAGCTGACGTGTTGATCGCATGATCTTTACAGTTTTACATCTCTCCAAAGTGCTGTATATTTAGTCATTTAAGAAGGCAAATGGCTAAACCTAGATAAGAACCTATACCCTTATCTGAGCGCTACAAAGTGCTCATACTGCAGCTTTTATGATCCTATATGTATGCAGCATGCAGCAACACAGCATTGCCCAAGGACACTGTGACAGATGGCTGAGCCTCTCACAACCAGAGGTCAGATCGGTGAACAATGCACATAGACCCCATGGACACCTCCGAAACATCAGGCAGGGTTTTTCTGGAGAGTGTGCTTAAAATGTGGGGATTTTTCCACATATGGAGACTGAAATTCTTGGGCTGCATTGAAATTCATATACTCACAATTTAATGAACTATATAGAACATTTACCTTTTTGGGGGAGTCAGTATCTACAATTCAAAAATCCAGCGTTCTGGAAATTTCCCAGAAGGGAAAAGCTAGTCAACATTGATGCCCAATTGGTAAATATAAACCACAATGCAGAGTTTGGACTATGTCATTTAAAAAACACGTACCGGTAATTACATTTATTTTATTCCAAGTTTTCATCATCAGAACACAGTTGATTCATAAATAGCTCCGTAAAATGTTTGTATTTATTAGGTTTTACTTTGGCGAATGGTTGATGTCATATTTAAAATGTGATCATGTGTCGGAATTGCACCAAAATCCTGGACACCGGATAGTCTGTTCTAGAGAGCTCCCCAAACTACGGCACGCAGGCCTGATCCGGCCCTCCTCCATATTTGGCCCCGCCCCCTAAACTGTTTTGGCAAAAATTGACATTTTTGGGTATGAAATTAATTTTTACACTTTTTTTTTTTTTAATAATTTGCCATTTGGCAAATATTTCAGCTATGTGCTAGTTATTTAGCTTATTTAGGCTTTTTTTGGGTTTTTGGCTAATTTGGGGTTTAGCTAATATTTTAGCTTTATGCTAGCTGTTTGGACTAAGCTAGAGATTAGTTCTAGTTTTTAGGCTAATTTAGCATTAACCTAATATTTTAGCTACATGCTAGGTGTTTTGGCTAATTAGGCTTTTTTCAATGTTTTGGCTAATTTGGAGTTTAGCTAATATGTTAGCTTTATGCTAGCTGTTTGGGCTAAGCTAGAGATTTTTTCCAGTTTTTAGGCTAATTTAGCATTAACCTAATATTTTAGCTACATGCTATCTGTTTTGGCTAATAAGATTTTTTTAAATTTTTTAGGCTAATTTGTAGTATAGATAATAATTTAGCTTTATGCTAGCTGTTTTGGCTAAATTAGACATTTTCCCAGTTTTTTAGGCTAATTTGGCATTTAGCTAATATTTCAGCTACATGCTAGCTGTTTCGGCCAATTTATAATGTTTTTACTTTTCTAGCCAATTTGGTACTTCACTAATATTTTAGCTAGCTATCAGCAATTTTCTTTATTCATGTGTAGAGGGTTATGGGATGTATGTGTTGGTGAAGGGGTGGGGTTGAGTTTTTATTTGTAATTTTTGCGTATATTGTTTGTTTTGAATTCCAACAAGAAGTTTTTAAAAATAAAGCTTGATTTAAAAAAATGATTTGGGGTACGAGTCCTGTAGTAAGGTCGATCTGTGTTTCTTGGATGGCCTGGAACGACCTCAGAAAATATTTAAATTATGTGCGACATCAAAAAGATCCGGTCAGTACACAATTCTTTTTAGAACATTATTCATTTTGCAAACTTAAGTGAAGATATGGTGAGATTTTGAGTAAGCGGATTACATGTTTTTATTCCTTGTAAAATCTATCATTGGATTTTAGCATGATGCTAGTAGCTGCGTTTCAACAAGAACACTTACGCAAATTAGATTTGTGATAATGAATGTCCCTAATGGAAACATTTTCAAAAAACTTTACATTTATCAAAAATAAGTTTTTGCCCTTGAAGGAGGTGTTTTTTGACGAAATTGACATATTTTACAAAACTACACAATGAGTCATGTGACCGACAACCGTTTATCAGGGGTGCCACAAGACGAACCATACTAGCATCTGTTTGTTAACACATGCAACTTTGTGCTTGTTGAGGATTTTAGTAAATCACCCCCCAAGAGTAAGATAAGACAGAGTGTGAGGGTAGAATATGTCTGGATTTATTGTGACAGCTGGATTAAGCAAACAGAGTCCCCTCCTAATCTGTGTTTACTTCATAAACGTACCACTGGTTGTTTTTATTTTAAAGCTTTCCTTCAAGTATTTTCCTCCCCCTCCAAATCTGTGTTTGCTATTTCCTAAAATAATATATTGGGGTTAAAATTTTGTGGTGAAAAATTCAGGATCAAGCGAGGCTTTAGTCACAATTGCGTTTTTAGATGGATATAGTCGTCTGTCTGCAGGTGAAAAAGGAGTAATCCTGTGGGGCACACAGGTGGAACACATGAAATTTCAAGGTCATACCCATATGGAAAATATCTATAAAAACATTTAAAAAATTACACGACTTGCACTAATTCTTTATTTCACATGTACATGAATTTTTGTTTTACCATTTTTTTTCAAAGAAAGAAAAACAAAATAAATAAATACATAATAATAATAAAAAACATTGTTATAGCATTTTAATGCTAAACTGTAATAATAAAAAAAGGTATTTTCAACTAAAACTGGGATGACAAATAAAAACATTTCTCCAACTGCTTGAGAACAATCCTTCTGGACAAAATTTCTAGTTTTAATACCTTTACAAAAAGTGTATATGTAACCACCACCTAACTGTAGTTCTAGTTTTCAATAAGCATCCAGGACTGTAGTTTTATATATATATTTTTTTCTTCTTAAAATTGGGTTAAAACCATGAACTTTCTTGCTAAATATATATATATATATATACTTACATATTTTAAGATAAAGTTGAGGTTTACAGGACATGCGCGGAAAGTGAGGAGGTAGTCTTTCGCATAAACTTGAAATTTTCAGGCAGCTAAAAGTGAGAAATTAAATAAAAATGACCACATATATCAGATGCCGTGGAGGCTAAATAAATCCTGCTCACACAGAAAGTAATGTTCCATATATGACTCGTTATGTTACTAACCTAATCTGAAGAGGAAGCTAATTAACAGGGTGAAATAAAATATTAAAAACCTACAAAATGGCTGTCCTACAGGCAAATAACACCAGAGCTCCTTTTAACTTGAGCTAACCGTCGCAGATGACGCCGCTGGTGTTTCCACCGCCAATGATATTTTCAAATTGCTAACATGTAGTTTGCTTATATAACATTGCCTCCCGCTAGCTCCCAGAACAAATTCAGTTGCTAGTTAGAAATCTGAGTTAATAAGAGGAAACCACAGAAGCTTTTTCCTGCACCTCAATGACACAGTTAAAAGATCCTATTTTAAAGGAATATGTTTTGCCAAAGACAAATGTTAAAAATAAGTAGACCTACTTACCAAAGAATGAAGTCCTTAGATGAGCTGTGTGATATTTGCCTCGTTTCTCGGGTGTGGCTGCCCCAGCCCCCACCTGTTTTAAGAATACTAAGTTTCACCAACTTAATATTTTGTTGTTGCTGAGTTAACACAAAATTGACTGTTAAATATTTGCAAAATAGTATGTTCTTTCAACTTTAATACATTTTAAGTTCATCTTATTTGAATAAGTTGACAACTTAATATTCAAACTTTATCAAACAAACTTAAATATTTGAGCTTAAAATGTTTCATTTCAGCTCCGCATACTAACCCCCCAAATCATTTGTTGGATCGTATCGACCACAGCATCTTACTCCAGAGACTAGAGCATGACATAGGGATCAGGGGATCTGCCCTCCAGTGGTTTGAATCCTATTTATCTGATAGATACCAGTTTGTTAATGTAAATGGACAGTCCTCTCATTGTACTCGAGTTAGGTATGGAGTCCCACAGGGCTCAGTTCTAGGGCCCATTCTGTTCACGCTTTACATGCTGCCCTTAGGAAACATAATCAGGAAACATAGCATTAACTTTCACTGTTATGCAGATGATACACAGCTGTATTTATCCATTAAACCAGACCAGAATGACCACCTAGAGAAACTGAATTCCTGCATCAGAGACATTAAGACCTGGATGACAATTAATTACCTCCTCCTGAACCCAGAAAAAACTGAGGTCATGATACTGGGTCCTAAACACCTGAGAGATGCTCTCTCAGATCAGATAGTCTCCTTGGATGGTGTAAATATTGCCTCCAATTTTTCAGTCAGAAACTTAGGGGTTTTATTTGACCAGGATTTATCATTTAAGGCTCACATATCTCAAGCTTGTAAAACTGCATTTTTTTACCTACGCAATATAGCTAGGATCAGGAATATGTTATCTAAAAGTGACGCTGAAAAACTCATCCATGCATTTGTTACGCCTAGATTGGATTACTGTAACTCTTTAGCGTGTCCAAAAAGTTCTTTAAAAGGTTTTCAGCTTGTCCAGGAACTAGTAGAAGAGAACACATCACTCCTGTGTTAGCTTCTCTCCACTGGCTACCAGTTGAATCCAGGATCAAGTTCAAAATCCTCCTGTTAACCTATAAGGCTCTGAATGGTGTGGCCCCATCCTATATTAGAGATCTCATAGTTCCTTACCAACCAATCAGAACACTTTGTTCACAAAATGCTGGCCTGCCTGTAGTTCCTAGAATTTCCAAAAGTAGATCTTGAATTGAATACAATCAGATGTGGTCATGATAATTGTTCAGATTGATCAAAGACAGACAAACCTCACAAAGACTTCTTGTACTTTAATCTAGTTGTTTGTTTTTCCATTTGAAAGAGAAAAACGTTTGAAGTCTGGTTTATTTTTGTTGTCGACTAATAAGGTTATGTTTCCAACAAGTTAAAGCTTTCAGCTATCAGTGTGTTTTTTACTATTTGTTTGAGTCTGTTTTGATGAGTCATGAGTTAATCCCCCCAGTGTCCGTGATGTTCCAACTTTAAAGAGCGCGTAATCCCCGCAGACCTTCTTTTATCATTTCAGGCTTGTCAGAATAATAGTTTGAGACAGTGGAGAAGACACGCTTTGACAATAACCAAGTGTAAGTACAGCAGAGGGTTTCTTCGGCGCCGCTCCTCATTCTCTACTTTTAGCCACCTCATTAATCACAGGGAATTACAGATCCTTTAGTATTCATCTGAACACGCTGTTCAGCATTGCACATTTTCAAGAAATTAGACGGGGGGAAAAAGCATTTATTACCTGGAGATGGAGGAAATAACCCTATAATTTTTTTTGTTGTTTTGTTTATGGGCTCTCAAGGCAGAACAGAATGTTAACAATCCTTTTCAGAGGTGTTCTGTACCCACACTGAATATAAGCAGAACAACTGATATCCATCTCCGGATCTGCTCTCTGAGATGTTTATCTCATTTTGTTTCAACACTCGAGGCGTTTGGAGCTCGTCTATCACGTCTTTCCCATTCACTTATTGCAGAATAAAGATGCTAAATTTCAACTAAAGTAGAGTGAGAGTTCAGAGTGTGACAACAAGTAACCTTTTTGACTAAAAGCTGGAATTTAGTGTGCCAGAAAACACAAAATCGCATCTGGAATGAGGGAAAGCTTTTTGCACATTTAACAGTAATCACATTTGCATCTAAATGTGAAGATTTTTTGCATTTTATATGTATATTTAAAAAGCATGTGGATGGTTTGGATTAAGTGTGCTAAACTTTCACCATCTTTCAGATATAAAGACAGTAGTGGCATCATAACAATCAGATTTTTAATTAAGAAATGTTTCATTAACGAAGCTTCTTTTTCACTTTTTAGTACTTATGAAACCATTGATATTCCATGATATTTTTTCTTATAACTCAAGCAAAATCAGACACCATGTTATTCCTTTTGACTTATGGATGTCCCGCTTCTTTGCATATCATTTAGCTTATTTTCAGGCATTTATTTATTTCTTTGATTCCCACAAAAAATACAAACTTTTTTTTTGCAATGATAAAAAGTAAACAAAAATAGCATTCTATTTCTGCCCCTTTACTTACTTAAAAAAACAATTTGTACACTTTACCCCTTTCTGAAAACTATAATCAAGAAGAAAAAATATACAGCAGATAGTAAACATTTCCACATGTGAATTCATTAGTTTAAACACAAAATATATCTTAAAAATATAGACAAAGCAACAAAACATTTTTATTGCTCCTATTTTTAGGAATATTACCTATTATACAATATGTGATGCGTTTCTAGATTTAACCTTTTTGATTTTGTTTTTGCTGAGGATAATTCCATATCCTGAATATTTTTATTGAATATATTCTTCATTCATTTATCTTTCTTTAACTGTATTGTAACATGAAAAGTTTCTTAAAATTGCATGATCATTTAAAATTATTTTGTTTTGCCTTTTTTCAATTTTTTTGTGTTTCATTCATGATGCTTTTATGTTATATAACTAAATATTTAATGCTAGCATCTATATAAAAACGGAGTGAATGAGTTCCTATAGTTAGTTTCTGGGATTTTTCTTATTTTTGTCTTGTAAAAATGAAAAGTTGAATGTATATGTGTTTTGTTTGTGCTTTCTAAAATGTTAATACAATAAAGCAAACTTTTCATTTACTTTAGCATAATTAGACATAAAAAAGGTTTGGACAAATATCACATAAACAAAGTAGCATTTGTAAAAGTATGTGTATATATCAACTGCTCCCCACTTTTAGGGAGAATCCATCAATAGTATAATAGAACTGGACCTAGCAGGTGTGATGTCACTAATAGAAAATCTCTTTCCCCTGGCTGCAGCAAAATTAAGCTAATTAGCCATTTTTCACGTGATTCAAGCATCGCCATGTTGGAACCAGATGACAGTAATTGGTCGGAATCAACGTTTCTATGGCAACTACTGTGGCCAATCAGGAGTAAGCTCGTTAGAAGTCTACACTCCTTCCACTGAAAGCGGGCTCGGCAGAATCAGTTAATCAAATATTGGTAGTGGGGGGACAACCTTTACTAAGGAATCTGATTGGTCGGTTTAAAACTTAAGTAACTTGCGATAAAGAAAAAAATATTGCGAAAAAAAATTAGGATTAGCAAGAAAATGTTAAAAAAGTATCAGAGAAAAAATGGTTATTCTAAAAATAGAATGAATGACTGTTTATTAGGAGTCTCAGTGCTCGGTCCAGGTCTCATATACAATCAAAGGTGGAACATCAGCAGAGTAATTTACAAAACGGTTTAGCATTTAGTTATAAAATACCTCAGTTATTTACCCATCTTTGAACCAACAACCTGCTAGTTAGTCTTCGGCAGCATCATCCCCTCCTGACGTCCTCTGGAAGCGGCGCCTGAAGGGCTGTATGAATGCATCGACATGAAACTACCTGATCTCCTCGACAAGCCGTTGATAACATTTCCTCAGGTTTATCTCCGAATCAGGAAGCTGTTTCACCACCACAGAGCTGTTATTGGTGCAGCAGCAGAAGAGACTCTTGGCTGCAGATCAGCTCTGAAAATCACTCTTTTCCCCGGCTGACAATAAGCTCTGCTGACAAGCATGACCGCAATTAAGAGGCTCTCCTCTCTGTGCAGACAGAGCCGGCTGAGCAGCTGCTGACAACAACTGAGTAATGTTGGCTTCCAGTCTCTGAAGTGTTTTCTCTCATTGGTATTCCTAACAATGCACCTGCATGTATCTTGTAGGAAGCCTGAATTACATCATCCTGTTAGCGATTATTGTCCTTATGAAGAAGCTAAATCATATAGAATGACATAAGTGGCGGATAATCCACTGATGTTCTGAGAAAACTGTTGAAAACAAGGCCTCCTGTTTTGTCCAAACTCCTGCAGATGTGCCAGAGTCAGCAGGTGCCGAGTTAAATCCTCGCTAAAATCTCTGGCTTGGTTTCTCTTGTCTTCTTGGTGTTTAAAACCGAAGACAACAGGCTGAGAGACAATTTTTTTAAGTCTCAAAGAAAGCAGAGGCAGCCCACTCTGTAAAACAGTTCTGACTTTTTCTACTAGTTCCTTGAGCACTGGAATATGTTGGGACACTACCAGAGTCTCCCCCGTTTGCAGCAGGTCCATGAAGAGTCTCTTGGTAGTTAGACATGTCTAAAACACTTGAGTACAGAGGGATGCTGACCAGATAAATCACACAAGCACAGGTGGACTCCCATTACCTTCAACTGAGGAGAGATGAGTCAAAACACTCCCTCTTTATTAGCACGCTGAGAAATCCTATTACTTTAACTCTAAAGAGAGTAACTTCAATAATGCAAAACTATTATGCATGTAATACATACATGAAGAAGACTTACTTTAGTTATGATAATTCTAATAGATCAATGCTCTCTTTTGGTACACAATTTGTTTTCTGTGTAAAATTTACATTGGATCTGGTTTACATCACTTGTTTGTAAAGTTCTTCGTACAGACAGATATAGACCTTGTGCAATCTCATGGGGTCCAGATGACCCAAGCCTGACACTGACACGTCATCCATCCCATAATAAATGTGGATGAAGGTGGACAGGTTTTTATATGTGTCACGGACACCAGTGAAATTAAAAATCTTGTTGGGTCCAGATGACCCCACTCCCAACATCAACATACCGAGGATACCACAAGTGTTACTTCAGTTCCCTGTGCTCTACTAGTCTTGGGGATCAAGTTATTAAACATTACCAGATTTTTAGAGTATAGATCACTTTTTTTGTAGTTTGTCCGGGAGTAACTTATGTGTGATTTTTAAAAAGCTCATATTTGTTTTTCTCCACCAACAACTTTTAGCACCGTTTTCTGCTAACAGCCACTAGAGGGCACTGTAGTTGTGTGCATCAGTATTTGAAGCTGACAACATCACAGAAGAAGAGCCATCTTCCAAAAACCCACATTGAGGATAATCCGATTGTTCCTCCCCTGAACTTTATGATGTTTTTTCGTATTTCCATCGAGACATAATTGTTTTAACTCATATTTGTTCTGTTCTTTGACTAATGCGGGACAGAAATTGGTCAAACTACATGATGATTAAAAAGAAAAAAGGAGACTTAATATATTTTTTCTTTATAATACATATTTGGCTCCTGTAACTTATACACTGGAAAATAAGATTAAAAATCATTGTTTAATCATATGTTATAAACAAGTCTGACTCATTTGGTAAAAAAAAATGTAGCACTATTGATAAGTTAATATATGATGTTGATAGTTTGTATTTCAGTAATGTGTAATCAATGTGTACTATCCAAGTAGTGTGAGTGTTCACTTGACCGGTCAGGGCACTAAAACTAGGTTGGGAGTATTTACGAAGAAGATAAATATCACTTTAGCAAGACCATTAACTGTAAAAATATTCAGAGAGTATCCCAGCAGGAAAGCCACTGACCGTCTGCTGGATTTATTTGCGTGTTTAAGAGGCCAGTGCTCCTCTGCAGACTTGGCTGCTTCCCTCGCTCGCGGCCAAGATTGATCTTTGTCAGCAGCAGAGAAATTCTCATTGTTTCTGAGAGAGGCAGCCCATTTGTATGAAGGCCCGCACAGAGCAGAGCCCACAGAGGAGAGATTTAAAAGGCAGCTCATAAAACCCACACAGCGTTTAAGTGTGTGTGTGCACACAAGGAGAAGAAAACAGTCACCTTTTTTTTTTTTTTTTTTTTTTGAGGGAAGTCTGACGTGACATCTGGGAGCTGGAGACTTACGGTGAATTTTAAATCACGAAATATAACTGTTATTGAGATTTATAAATAATTTGTCACCTAATTCAAAATAACCCAATGAAATATATTTTATATAAAAAGACTCCCTTCATGTGCATTGTGTATCAAAGACATTTTTATTCCCAACTAAATTAGATTTTAATAAAATCTTGTAGTAAAAAGTAATCCCTCTTTATGTCCTCGGGTTTTATGCAGTAGAATGAAGTAATAGGCCATTCGATCTTACAATGAGGTAAGTATAAAGTCATAAATCAGATACGGGCGGTAATTCTTAGTCATTATTTAATGAACAAAAAATATCTTTAAATAATAGATATAGTTTGGTCATTCACAGTGACTACAAAGTTCCATAAATGAAGAGTTGTTCACTTTTGAGGGAAAATATTTAAAAGACAACTTTGATTCTTTTGTGTCAGTGAAGGTCCCTAGCAACCTTTGACAATTTTGTTTGTGTTGAGCTGATAAATGTATGTTTCGATTTTGAGGTTTCTACCTCAAAGTAAAACTTGTAGTTGTCCTTAGCAACCAGTGTTGGAAGATTTTCATTTATCCTGATCATGTTAGGCCAGGGGTGTCAAAGTCAATCACACAGTGGGGGAAAATCCAAAACACACCTTAGGATAAACATTTATTAAACATTCTAATACTACATTTTTAGAACTTTAAAACTGTAACTTTTTAACATAATTATGAACTACATATATAGCAATACCTGCAATAATGCTAGTGCAGGGGTAGGGAACCCTGGTCCTCCAGAGCCACCTCCCTGCATGTTTTCCAATATACCCTGCTCTGGCATGTTCTTATTGGCTGGACACACCTGAACCAGGTAGTAGAATGTTCTAATAACGTTTCACTTGAATCATTTTGAAGTGGAAAAAGTAGGCTGAACTTTATGAAACTGAAATGTGAATGGATTTTACATTAATTCTTGTTTACTTGTTTGTACACACAGTTAATTTACACTTATAGGAGAAATCCAGGAATGGGTATACAGATATGGTTGGATTTTTGGTCGATTTTAGATCAGTGAATTGGATTGTTTAAGCAAAAGTAAATTGAATCGTCAACCACAAATATCAAATTGAATGGAAATTCAAATTAATCTTAACAGATTTCAACGGATCCACATCGAGAATGTTGGGAACCAGCTACTTAGAAGTGGGGGCGGAGTCTGTGAGTGGACATTTATGTGGTTTAAACCTGGCTTGATGAGTGGACAATTTTGTCTATTGCTTCACATTATTGAAACCATCACGGACAAACCCCCAAGTTATCATATTAGATTTTTGAGGAGCAACATTTATTCAAGTCAGAAATCAAATTCAGAAAACAAAAGTTTCATTAAAATATGAATAATAAGTTCTACCAGAATATTAGACTAAATTGACAACAACACCCTCTCCATGTTTATTAAAATACAAAGAGAACATTAACAGAACTGCAGCGCCAGCAATAAAAATATTGCAGTAATTACTGTATTCTGGCGACGCACATTACAGGTCCTAAAGTAAACTGCCACACATCTGTTTAAAATGTATTCTCAATATGTGTTTCAGACACATTTAGTAGAGAATTCTGTTTAATTCAGTTAAAGCTGAGCCGCCTCCTGCTATCCTTACACAAGACGCCGTCACACTAAAAACTTCTCTGTAGACGTCAGACAAAACAAACACAAGAAAAGAAGGATAAGTTCAAGTTTAGAGTTGACAGGCAGAAAGAAAACAGTTCTTGAATATGAAGCGAGCTCCAGCATTTCAGAGGCAGAAACTGTCAGGCGGATTCTGCTTTGTCAGAGTCACTGATGCAGGAAATAGGCTCTGGATTTTTTAAAAATCGGACTGCTTATTACAGGAGAATGACACGCCGACTGCAACCTGACTATGAGAGCACCGGGAATTTGCGGCAGCATGACTAATCATATTTAATGAGAATCCATCACAACCTCAAACAATTAATTTGATTTCTCACAGGAGAATATTTGCAGCAGAGTAGATAAGCTCCGACGGGACGATAATGTCAAGAAAAAAAGTTGAAGAAGTTTCTTATTTCTTGGAATCCATGAAGATTTTATGGCTGTATTTTAACTTCAGTGTTATTACCTAAAGCACACCATTACATTTTTAAGCAATTTCTAGGAAACTTTCAACATGGAGTCAGTGGAACTGCAGGAAAACCAAATTGGATTCACAGCTCAATATTAAGTTAAATTGAGTAGGTGAATTACTGCCGTGTACAGGCACTGTTTAGGGGAAAAAAAAAAATAAATCGGTTAACCTTCGTGCTTTCTTATGGGATCCACCCTTATATTGATGTGTGATCCCTCTCATGACAAGGGTGGACAAGAGTTTATGTCTGCCACAGACATCAGTGAAGATCCTTGGAAAAATAAAGTTTTTGAAGTCAAGATGACCCCACTTTTAATGTAAATATGCCTAAGATAGAATAAGGATAAATGTTATTTTTTCCTTTTTACCATCTTTTATTGTAAATATCCAATGTTGAAATGAGAATCTGATAGAAAAATGCAGCTTATATTCACTCACTGGTCACTTTATTAGGCAACTCTTACTGCCTTTAGAATCGATGTAATCCTTGGTGGCATAGAATCAACAAGATACTAGAAACATTCCTCAGAGAGTTTGGTCCATATTGACATCACACAGTTGCTGCAGATTTGTTGGCTGAACATCCATTCTGACGATCTCTCGTTCCACCACACCCCAAAGGTTCTATTGGGTTGAGATCAGGTGGCCGTGGAGGCCATCAGGAGATGGTACTCTGTGGTCATAAAGGGATGGACATGGTCAGCAGCAATACTCAGGTAGGTTGTGGGATTGTAACTATGCTCAGTTGGTACTAAAGGGTCCAAATGTGCCAAGATGTTAGGATTCATGTGCAAACAGTTTACTTGAACAGAGCAAGGTCAAGACGTAAACGGCGTCAAAAGGCAGGCAATGGTCACAAACAGAGGCGAGGCAGAGGAACGCATAAACAGGCGTGGGTCACAAATACGAAGAATCAATCAGGGAAAACTGCTCAGACTGACAGGTAAACACGATCAAGACTTCACACTGAAGTTGAGGCTAGAGTGGGTATAAATACTGGTGGTTCTGATGAAGATGATGGTCAGCGGTGCATGGAGAAGTCTGATGGGCTGATGGGAGTTGTAGTGAGGAAGGTGGGTACTCAGGAGGTGGGTCCCTCTGGTGGTTGGAGGAGGACATGGTTGAGAGAGTCCTGACACGTTGATTCTCAAGTTTGATTTTTATTTTTACCATCTCGAATTAATGTGGGACAAAGTAAAAGTTTTCAAACTGGGTCACAAGAATAGCAGCAGAAAGTGGGCATCATATAGACCCCTCCCTGGACGCCGTCGAGAAGCTCAACTTACAATGAATGATCTCATGAACCCAGATCAGGAGACGGGATTACCAATGCTTTTGAAGAGCCTTTTAAAATAAGTAAATCCAATCTCTAAACATCCTTTATTTCTTATTTGCATTCAGGAGTTAAACACAGACGCCGCTCTATGTAATCAGGCCAAAAATCCAGAGATGTAGGAAAAAAAAAATCGATTTGGTGATATATTGGGATATTTCCTTTGTAGATACTTTTAATCAATTTAAAGACAGTATTTAATTAATCATTTGTGAGCGCCCTTCAGCGTCTTTCTACTGTTTTCTACCTAAACCCCCGACCACTAGTTGGCAGTACAGCACACTTTGAGCAGCTCAACATCTCACCAGGGCAACAAGATCCTGCGAGAACCAGCTTGAGTTAAATGTTCAGTGTCAGTGGTTCAGTAAAAGAGTGAAAAACTGATCTTGTACAGCCTTCGGATATATGGTATTGTATAAGGCGTGTATTGAATTCAGATTCTTGCTAATACACACCCCTACTTAAAATATTAGCTGGTTGCTCCTTCTAAAGGTGGCTGGGACATCGAGCTCATTTAAGGACAGGCGTCGAGCACTAAATTCGTCGCGGTGAAAGAGGGTCAGCCGACACGCAAATAAATGCAGCTAAAAACTGGACGCCGACTAAATCTGTGACATTTACTTTGAAATGTATTTAATAGGATGTGTAATATAAGTAAAAAAAATAATTCTAATTCACATAAGACTTGTATAATGAGGATAAAAGAATATAGGATTAAGGCTTTCCCAAATACATTTCAACAACCTTTGATGTTGGCATATTTTTAATTATTTTTTGGCTTTCAACGACTCCCTTTAGGGGGTCAGAATGTGGTTTCAAACCCCATCCCGCGTATCCTCCTTATTCCTACCAAGTAACCTCTTGTTCTCCTTAAATCCACGCACCTCCTCTTAGGTCTTCTTCATTCCATCACTAAAGCAAACAGGAAGAGACTCAAAGCTTCTGCACTCCCACCTCTACCTCCTCTGCCACACCTACAGAACATCTCACCTCCGTCTCTGAGGAACCATTTAAACCAGATGCTCCCTTGTCAATAAGTTTGCTCATTTTTTGGTTTAAACCGCATTATTTCACTCCTAAATAGAATATGTCACTGTGGCTATCAATTAATGAAGCAGCTAAAAGCCAAACGGTTTTCATCTCAACACAGCTGCAAGTTAAACTCTGAATTAAAAAAAAAAAAAAATGTTCTTTTATAGAGAAAAACCCCGATGTGGCCAATCTGGCACAGAGTCCACCATAAAGCAAATTAATTTCAGCCAATTGAGTTTGAGGAAAGTGGAGCTGGTTTACCTGCCAAAGCCTCAGGCTGAACGCTACACTGTTGATAAATGTTTCAGTGAGGCACACCAGCTTCTCAGTTCTCTTGGAATTATTTTATTCAAATTTGCAAAGCCATAAAACATTCTAAAGCAGACTCTTCCAGCTTTCTAATGGGAAGTCTCAAACAAAAATATTTCCCTGATTCCATAAAACTTCTTCAGATCAAAGAGCGCCCTGTAGTTCTGTGGATGATTGCAGGAAGTTTTTCTGGTGCTCCTGAAATCTGAGGGTGATAAACACTACTTTTTCATGGTCTTGGAATCTGTTTTCTGGGAAATGATATTGTCCAAAATCCTGCCGTAATGAGCCGCTGCAGCTCGATGTGTTTGAAGGTGATGCGTTCAATGTCGGCGTGGACATTCTCATTCTGTTCCCTTTATCGCTTTTCACTAAACTTTGTTTCCCTTGACAAACAGAACTGCTGGAAGGCTGAAAGTGGCGGACAAATCCTTTTTCCTGCTGAGACAGGCTTGCTAACTTCAGGGTTGATCTGCCTTTTTTTGACAATGTCCATTTTTTCAGAAAAGTCCATCTTAATTATTGCTTAGGCAATAAATCCGCCACTACTACTTCTTCTATTGTTAACTGCAAAACAGCGAGTAATCTAGTTGGGCTAGTGCCTGAAGAACCAAAGAAGTTAACTTTTGGTAGCGCGTGCTTTGACCATCTAATCAGAGGCGATTACGTCACCATCCGCCCTCATGAAGCTACTGATTCTCAAATTCTGATTGGTTGGATCAACGTAAACAAGTTTAGTTAAAAAATGGTTATGAATTAATCAGCCGTGTTTTTATGGAAAGCCACTGCAAAGACCGAAAGTGAGGACGGAAGCACTGACTAAGGCAGATTTCATGAACCTAGCAACAATGAGGGCTAAAATCTGATTGGTTAGAAACTTTCATGTAAAAAAAAAAAAAAAACTGACAGAAGCGCTGTGAGAGAAGCTGAGAGAAAAGTTGGAAGTATCTAAAATTTGTTTTGAACAAATATATATAGAGGTGTATAGTAACTCATTACATTTAATCAGTTACATTTACTTAAGTAACTTTTTCGGTAAATTGTACTTGTGAGAGTCGTCATAATACGACTTTTACTTGAGTACACTAGACTTCTTGCTGCTCATTAGAGTTACTTTTAACTGGAATACATCAAAATAATTTAAAATGTTTCTGTCCCCCCCTCAGGCTCCATGAAGTCATGTAACTCCTTGTGACCAATTATACGAAGCCAGACAAAAACTCTGTGGCGAGTAGCGTGTAGGGAAATCACTCCTATCAACAATGGATGATGGTCATTCTCAGCCTTGGGAGGCAGAGCACCCATGTTTCTTTTATGACAGAAATGGGATGTTACTCATTACTTAAGAAGATTTTAATCCAAGTACTTTTGTACTCTTACTCAAGCAATTATTTGGATGCCTATTCTGTACTTGAACTTGTAAAGTACTATTTTGGTAAAGTAATGATATTTTTATTTGAGTAAAGTTTTTGAAGATTTCTCTGAAGATTTCTCTGTAATTTAGATGCTTCTTTTCAGATCATTTCAGGCCTTCACTGAAGGCTTTGCAGACCCTGATGTTGAGATTTGAAACTATTTTAAAATGTTAGATATCATCTTCTGCTGATGATTCATCTTCACAGTTTCCCCTTTGAGAAACTCTATTCTAAAAGTTTTTAGAGTTCGTGCACTCTTTTCGTGGATTCATCTTCCAGGAGATTAGGAGCTGCATCTTTAATCTCAAACTAAAAATCAACAAACATCTCAGTTCACAGAGGATTTACAGGCAGGTGAGCTTCAAACCTGACATTTACTGAGAGAACAAACTGAGACCAAAAACGATTTTAGCAGACGGTAGAAAGAATGATGATCATCAGATTGACTTCAATGAACCAAATTAGAAGTGATTCATTGAAACATCCTCCATCTACAGCTTTGGATCTGGATCCATGGATGTTCGCCAACGGTTCCTGATCAGCCTCCAATACACAGATATTTCAGTTATGGTGGAATTCATTTTGGGGAGTGAAAGGAAGTGATCCCACGTCGCTCCTTCGGGTTGGACCCGACAGGGGTCCGTGGGAGGAGCCCCGGCCACCAGGCGCTCGCTCCGAGCCCCAACCCCGGGCCTGGCTCCAGGGTGGGGCCCCGGTGACACCAATCCAGGCAACGTAGCGGGATCTCTGGTCTTGACACTCATAAAGGGGGTTGCAAAGAATGTTTGTCTGGCTCGTCACTCAGGACCTGTCTGCCATGGGAGACCCTACCAGGGGCAGAAGCCCCCGACAGCATAGCTCCTGAGATCACTCGAGCACTCAAACCCCTCCACCACGTTAAGGTGGCGGTTCACATTTCTGCAAATACGAGTCTGCAAACCAAAACACAAATTTTCCAGCTTCTAAAAAAATGTCTGTAAATATTGCTTATTTGTCGTCACTATTATAAACTGGCTGCACATAAGTCTTTCGTCCCTGTTTAAATATCAAATAGGTTTTATATACGTCTAAATCTGCACATTTTCACTGATATTAAGATTATTCATCATCACTAAAGATCTGCTTTGCTGAAGGTCGTTGCTAAAGACAAAGTAAATAGTGCTTGATAAAAAAAAAAAAAAAATCCCTGTTCTCCTCAAAAAAGAACTGTAGGTACGAAGCAGAAGACGGATGATATTTCAGGCTCTGTTACACAGATTTATTTTCAGCTTTGACATTTATGGCAGCTCTTCTTCTTTGCAGGAGAGGGATGATCTGAAACAGAACATCATTTCAGAATATTTTCACTGAGAAAGCAGACCTGTTCAGGATGAGACGTATCAAAGTCTCCAAATTCAAGTGTGTTCTTCAAGCTTCCTTTTCCAGGAAACAAAATCTCACTCATCCGTTTTGCATGGCAACAGCAAAATGTCAGGACATCTGCAGCCTGCTGAAGGGATTTTACTTATTTGGTTAAAATAAAGACTCAGAACATTTCATCCGAATCTCCAAACATTTTTGCTATAATAGAACAAAAATGACTTAATAAGGGAACAGATCGAACTGTTTCTCTGATTTGGTTGGTTTGTCTTATGCGTTCACATCAAGCTCAAAAGGTTCAGCAAATTCACATCCACCACTTCTATTTGATGACTCTTCAGCCGTAATCCCACTTCTGACACCAAAGTAAGGGCTGGATAGAAACAAGGAACAGCTTAGAATGTTGATGGGCAAAAGCAATTACCATCAAAATCATACCAGGAACCAGGATTTTGGACTACCCTCAGTGTCATACATAGAATAAGCAACTGGAAGAAAATTTGGCAATTTTTTTTTTCTCCTTTGCCTCCAGTGCCCTCTGACAGTGCAATGCTACTTCTGAAAAAAAAAAAAAAAAAACTACTAACTTATGGGGATAACTACAAAAAATATCTAAACCACAATAGACAACAGAACAATCAGGAAGAGTCGATCCTTAAAAATGACCTAAAAAGATCAGTCCCACTCTGATCATCTTTAGATCCATCATAAAAATGTTCGTAATGGTCTTTAAATTATCACTTTGTAGGAAAAATTTTGTTTGTTTTTTTTTTTAAACAGAGTGGCAGGAGTTCATTACAATTTTTTCTCAAAGTTGTTGGCAGAAATGTTAGAGTGAGCCCACCCTCATTACCCATCATCCCGATATCTTGCAGTAATATTGGAGCTATCCAGCCGGACGGTTTTGAGTCAGATATCAGCTCAGGCGAGGAAAACAAAGACTTAAATTGATCTAGTAGTCTTAAAGTTGATGAATCAGAATGGAGCGGAACAGACGGCTTGTGACCCCGCCCACTTTTGGGCCTACGTTACCGCTATAGGTTTTTTCCAAATGTATTTTTTCTGCTCCTGATTCGCGACAATTTGAATACAGAAATTTTGTTTTAATCTTATTTTTCTTTAAATATGTCCTTCATTATCAGAAACATGTTAAAAACACAATTTCATTGGATTTTATCTTTAAGGATCCATATAACTAAACACGATTTGATACAATTATGCTCTATTTAGGTCCAGCAGTGGTCAGAGCAGAATACTTTGCATTTATAACATTCATTTAAAAGCTATTGGCATATGTAAATACATTCTTCCCCTTTGAAATATTACAAAAAAAAGTTACCCAACAGTAGAAGAAAATTAAATGATTTTTTAAATATACATTTGGTTATGTTAAGTTGTGTTCCACCATTTCAGCATCCATGTGTGGGAGGTGGAACTGCTTGTTGCTCAACTGGCTAATTGCTACATTATGGAAGATGTTAAGAGACTGGGTTCATTTATTTTGGAGAGCTCTCCAAAGTCTCAGGAAGGACGTTTCTTGTTCATGAGATCGCTCTAAAACACTCAGTATGGCGAGTTTCAACATTTCCTGCAGGAACTATATCTGAATGACGGCTGCTTTCAGCTTTACTTCTGTCCCGCTATGACCCAGTTTGATGACGTGGATTAGTCAAAGAAAAAAACTGAAAAAAAAAATATTTTTTACTCTAAATAAAAAGATGAATAATATTCAGTTTGGAACAAATTACAATACTTTTTTCCTTAACACCCAAAATGTCATCAATGTGCTGGACGCTCACTTGGACCCCCCCTGAACCACAAATCCTGTTTGATGTGAACGTTAGCCGTCACAGTTTTGTCGTAAAATGTAGGTTTTCTACTCATGTATCTGCTGTTCATCTTTAATCACAATGTATTTTATTAATAATATTTAAAATGGATGTGTTTTTCTGGACAGAACCCACTCAGCACACTTCGTCTCAGGGACTAATGGTTGCATCTTTTTGCTCCTTCAGGTTTACAAGAAAGCTTTCCTGTGGCTTTTCTGGGAATCTTCTCACCTTTACCAGAAATTGAGCTTTTATCATCTGTATTTTTTTTCTCTCCACTCGAGACCAAGTGATACTCAAATATGTCTTAGAACAGCTCCCAGCTGAGCTCAGTGCTCAACCATGCAACAGTTCCACATACATCGCCCATGTATAAACTGTGAGAATGCTGCTGAGGATGGACAGTTAAACATCAAATTATACACATTTTAAATGCTAAAATAAAAAAAATAAAAGACTGACAGAAAATGGCTGTTGGTTTTCTTCAGCTGTGGGGGGGTGGGGATTATAAAAGTTTGCTTAGTCCTACTCCCTTTCAAGCAGTCAAGATGTAATTCAATGCGATGTGTTTTTTTTCATGCATTATTCCTGATTGCTTGAAATAAACCATTTTATTAATTCATTTATCTGCAACAGCATATGGATGACTATGATTCTGCTGCCAGATTCTGGTAAAAAGTGAGAGTTTAACATTTAAGGATTATTTTTGTTGTATAAATATGCATTAAAAATAAAATCTTGTTTAATGATTGGCTTCTTGATTCTATCAGTGAAATCAGTAAATCGTGTATCTTATTTTTCTAAAGGGTGAGTGAAGACTTTGTGGCTCCTACTGGGTTTTGGTTGGCCAGAAATCAACTGGGATGGCTCTTTAACACTTCCGCTCTCTTTGGGGTCCAGATGACTCCAACAATATATTGATATCCGATTCCTTCCATGACAAATGTGGACAAAGATGGACAGGATTTTATGTCTGCCATGGACATTAGTGAAACTCAAAAATCAAAAAAAAAAAAAAAAAAAAAAAGTTCTGCGCACTGTCCTGTGGGGTCCAGATGACCCCACTTTTAATGTAAACAACCCAATGAGAGCGGAAGGGTTAAGCGTTAAAGTTTGCAGGCCCCTGTACTAGTGCACGACCTAAAGTTGGAGAAGGTTTGGTGAGAAACATTGGAGCCAATAAAGTCTTTTTAAATCTTGCTCTATGCTTCACAGCTCTATTTCGATATGTAAAAGACTGTGTAAATAGAATTCTATATGGGCTCAAACTGAAATTAAGAATTTCTCCTTTATGATCAATTTTCAAATAGTTGAATACTACGCAGAAAACACTACCAAATCCAAGCTCCTGATTGGTGACAGGTCGAATGGTTTCACTTTAAATGTGCCTTCAATGGCGTTTTGTACATAGAGCTGAAAACGAACTTTAAAAACTTGCAAAGCATGAATGCAAGACCCTTAAAAACAGAAGCCTCTATGGACCAAGAGGACCCAACAAACTTTTGTCGTACGTTTATTAGACTGCGTTAAGGCTTTACCCAGCATGCCACAGTTTTGTTGCATAAGGAAGAGCATCAACCCCCTTATGGCTCCAATTAAAAACCTATATCATATATTGAAAAGGCAAACCAGCCCAACCTCCTCAGATATCTTCCAGTCAATGCTGGGTTAACAAGAACTTTATTACATTGGAGCAAGTCTGAAGTTTCTGCAGCACTTGACTGCAGCCCCACCTCCTCCCCCGGCTCCACCTCCAGCTTCCTCCTGCATGAAAGAGGCTTCCTGCCAGACCTCGGGGCGCAGCTGCTCCTCCTGCTGACCTCTCTGTGAGGATGTTCCCGCCGATCACACATTCATTCCTCCAGCCTCATCTTCTCACATCTGAGGCATGTTTTATTTCACTCGCTCCCCGTGTAGCTCTTCCTGCTCTTATTTTTATATTCCAACTACTGAGCACCGCTGCTGCCCACATATTGATTGACTACTTTGCGAACTGCAAGGAGATGGATGCTGAGAGAGACGAGGGGAGTTATGAAGAGACCGAGGCAATATTTCAGCTGCAGTCATGCAACCAGATTTAGAGCTGCAAGTCTTAAAATTGAGATTTGATTATTTATAAACCTGCTTTGCAGCCATTTGGATTTGGAATTTCATTAAACTAAATTTATTAAAAATTAAAAGTTCTTCAAGAAAACAGTAAATTATGATTTTGACTAAAAATTCAATGAAAAAAAAATTTACATGTGCCTGTCTCAGAGATTTTGTTAAGGCTTAAAAAACAAATTGCTCACTTGGTTTATGAACTTATCTTTGAGTTAAGCCTTTTATTTACATTTTAACATGAAACAGTTTTGCTTTGGTTTTTTACTCAAGATTCAGCTGTGAAACCGTCACTAATAATGTTTTAGAAGAATGGATCCCTTCAATATAGAATATGATACCTAAAAACTTCTATTTAGGTTTCTACAGGCAAAAAAAAAAAAAAAAAATCAATAGCTTTTTATTTGTTCACAGATGTAAAGAATATTTTCTGTTCATCTGTTCTTCTGCAGGTCTATACTCTATTGTCATTTCTGTACAGAGTTGTGGTTCAATCTGTGGAAAAACACATTTTTAGATACAGTATGTGGTGAAAAGGCAAACAAGGTTTAATGGAAGAAAAGGTAGAGACAAGACGTAGTCAAACAGGCAGAGGTCAAGAGGAGCTGGCATAGAAATAACACGCTCAGAATGTATGTAGGGCAATACAAGACTTCGCAGTGAGTTCCTGGTGAGAAGCCAGACTAAATACGGAGGTGGTGAGGAGTAGATTGACAACAGCTAGTGATGATCAGGGTCTTGAAAAGGGCAGAAAACTCAGGTGGATACTGCCACTGGTGGTTGGAGAGGGAAATAGCAGGTTTCATCATGACAATGTAGTTGTAGATAAAATCTAAAAGAACAATCATATGAACAAAGATTAAAGACTTACTCCAATGAAAATGGTGTTTAACATAAGTAGGGATGGGAATCGAGAACCGGTCCTGATTTAACAATTCCTTGGAATCAACCGCCACTATTTTAAACAATTCCACTATCAATTCCAGTCTGCGCGCGTGACGTCATCACATACGTTACAAAAACTTACGTTGTGCAGTAGAGCGACAAAAACATGGCGACGAGGCGGCAGAATGGTGTAAGGTTTGCACCCGTTTTCCGCGGTAGATGCTCCTGATTTTCGGTAAGTGATAAGTGAGTGCATTTGTTAAATAATAGTCTAAGCCAGAGAATGTCAAAGTTGTTCTCCTCTAACCAGATGTTTCACTCATATTTTTTTAGAGGGATGACAAAGATTCTCAACCCCAAGTACACAGCTCCAAGCAGAGACACTTTAAGCAATCTCTTGATCCCTGCTTGGTATGGGGTTGAAAAAGCCAATTTAATTTCCGAGCTTAAACATGTGTCAAAGGCAGCCATCACTGCTGATGGGTGGACAGGTTTCAGCCAGAACTATTACCTCACTGTAACATTACATTATGTGAAGGATGGCCAGGCTCAAGAAAAGGCTCTTAAAACCAAGGCACTATACCAAGCAGAGACAGGGACAGCTGTAGCCGGGAGGAGCGCGGCAGAGCAGCCAGCGCCGAGGTCGGCGGCTGGGAGGAGCGCGGCAGAGCAGCCAGCGCCGAGGTCGGCGGCCGGGAGGAGCGCGGCAGAGCAGCCAGCGCCGAGGTCGGCGGCCGGGAGGAGTAGAGCCAGGAGTCAGGCAGTGGTCAGAGGGGGAAGCGACGCTGGAATTGCAGAGGGGTGTGGTCACGATACACCCCTCTTTGAGCTAGGTACCCCTCTATCAACTGTCTTTTAGTTACCCGAGTTGTATAATCGCTAGCACCAGTGCTGTTTTTTATTGCATGCTCTTATTTATTTTTTTATCTAGTTTGTAGTGGTTTTATTTAAGCCTGGTGCTTTTTAGATTCTAAACTCAGTAGTTTTTATCTTTGTTTATCAGAGGCTCCTGGCTCCAACAGACTGAAGACGGCTCCCCTTGCTGGACTAAATAAACTGCCTTTTAACCCTCTTCTTAAAACTGTTGTCCTGGGTCCTCTGTCTCCACACACCTCCAGATCCAAAATCAAAGGGAACCTGCACTCTTTACATTTAGCTTTTAAAAAAACTACATATTAAGTTTCCATGTTTTGCGCACACCCTGAACCTTGGGGCACAGAAGCTCTATCACTGCCCTGCCATCTCCAACTGGGCGGCAAGAATTCGCTCTGTTATCCTATGGCTGAAGAGGTCCCACATGGCAAAAGTGGTCCTTAAGGAGAAGCAAGACTTGCTCAGTAAGCTTATTGTAGTAGTGTGTATCATAACACAACCATTTTGTAAATCATTAGATCATGATCATATTGTGCATGTTCCTCCTCAGAGCTGCCCAAGCATATGCTCCTCCTAAATGTAAGGACCAGGTGGAACTCTTTATCTGATGATGGAAAGATTCTGTAAGCATTTTTCCACCATCCAGGCTACAGCCATTGACCCAAGAATCAGAAAGTCCACGGAAAAGGAAAGGCAAGTAGCAATATTAAAATAATTATAGAGTTATTTATTTTAAACAAAGACTCATGCTTTATTTTGCCACATATTTTATGCATTTGTGTTTTGTATAAATTGCTCACTGGCTAAAATGAGCAAGATGACTTAAGAAAAGCAGAGGAATTTGTGCTGCTCGTGTGGAAGCACTACTATTCCACACTGGCAGTCTCCAGGGACAAAAGTCCAACCAGTGGTGAGATTATGCCCATTCTACAAAAACTGCAGCAACACTACACCGTACGCGAAGATGACTCTCCCTTCACAAGGAGCATAAAGGAAAACATTTGGAAAGATCTTTCCAAACATTACCAGGTACAATTGTTAATCTATTTTTTTTATAAGTAAAATGGCATCCATAAATACCTAGAAAATGTAATGATGTTACATTTTCTACCCTTCTAAAAATGCAAGGACGCTGATATCCAGAGATTTCTAGAGGAGGCCACCATCATGGACCCACGTTTTAAATCCAAAGTAGAGAATGGTGATGTCTGGGAAAGGATCAGGAATGCAGCAATAGCATCACACACAGAAGCAGCAGCAGATGAGGTATTGGAATTTGAAAATCTATTTCCTTACAAGAGTGACACCTTCTTTATGTGTATAAGAATTATCTTTCATTTGTCAATTTGTTATCAAGCTCCCAGAGCAAGAAGAAACACAGAAGGAAGGGTTCGATGAGGAAGAAGAAGACTACGCAAGTTTAGTTTGATAATAATTTAGAAGTGATTATTAAATTTTTGCTTAATTTATTATGTCAATTTAATTTCAGGTGCCACTTGTAAAGCTAAAGAAAACTGCTTTGCTCTTTGAAGAGGAGGACAACGAGCTGCAGTCATTCCAGCAACGGCAACCTTTCCCTGGCACAGAGAGTCGAGAGTCTGTACAGAAGTTTGGCCCCAATCCCCTTCCAGGGTGACGCTACCCTTTGGTGGTGGAGCAAGAGAGAAACCCTGCCCCTGTTTCAGGACTGGCTGAAAGTTTTCTATGTGTTCAGGCATCTTCCACCTCATCAGAGAGGGTGTTCTCCACAGCTGGAGACACCATATGTCCTGAAAGATCCAGAATCTTACCAGAAAAAGCAGATCAGCTAATTTTTCTGCAAAAAAAATGTTAGTGTTGATGGTCCTCAGTTGGGCCTCTCATAAGATCTCAATGTTAGTTTTGTAAAGTCATGTAAATATAACATTGTATCTTATTTGAAGATAAGACATTGAAAATCCATAAGCAAATAGTTTGTTCTATGTTTTAATTGGAATTGATAAGAGAATTGATAAGGAATCGAATTGTTAAACAGAATCGAAAATGGAATGGGATTGTAAAAATCTTATCAATTCCCATCCCTAAACATAAGGAGTGTGCCAAAATATTGATTTTGCGATATAACATGACATTTAGTCCCACGATTGATTCTTGATGGGTTTCATTAAGTATTAATGTTTTATTTTTCTTTGAAGAGGCTGTAAAATGGTATATTTATCATCCTTTGGTGAGATGTTTCTTTGGAGGTATAGGGGGAACCCGAACAGACACCAACACAAATAATGGTGGAGAAGTCAAACGGGAGAAATAACGAGAGCAGCAAAATAAAAGAAATTTAGTCCAAATTATGGACTCACTTTGGATTCTAAAGCAGACTTTTCAATTTACAAGAATTGTTTTGCAAAAGTTCGGTACATTGGGAATACAACCAAGACGCACAGCCACCTGTAGTGTCAACAACGTGTCGCTGTTGCTGGCTCGAGGCTCGAGGCCGACATAGCCCAGTGGATGCCTTTTACCAAGCTACCACAGTCTTCAGTGAGGGCAAAAACAATAATAAATGGGGTCGCTGTTTACATGTGCGAGGTGGAGAACGAGAGATGAATATATTAGACTTTGACATTCCCTCTTGGAAATACTTTGTTGAAAAAGGATTCCTGCACTGTACGCCCAGACCAGAGCTAAGGTTGAGACGGTGCCATTATCAGCAGAAAGAGTGGAGCTACTGGACTTTGAGGGCACCGGAGTCCTACATGGCGTTCACAGTACACTTTATTAACGAGGACTGGGAAATTAAGTCATATGTCCTACAAACCCGAGCAATGCATGAATCCCACACATTTCAGATGTATTGAAAGCAGCAGCTGACAAGTGGCGTCTTGAAGCTAAAAAGCAAGTGGTCATCACTGACAACTTGAATTATTCCATTTTTGGACTATTGTTTACAACAGGTTTGCACAAAATAGTGGCACTGCATGCTGTTCATGTAATGCTAATTTTACAGATTATTCAAATCCCATTGCTTGTTGAAGACAAACATTGCCACCAATGGAATACCTGATTTCAGTAATAATGCACAAAATGTTTATTTGTTTCACCAAATAAGACCCAAGTAGTTTTATTCTGATTTTGTTCAAATTAAAAATAAATGGGGATATGTTTCCTTAAACATATATGTGTGTTCTTCTTAGTTCGATATATTGTTAGTTATTTGAGATAATATTTTCAACTAATTTCCGCAATATCGTCATATTATTGGTAACAGGAGCCGCGTATCACTTCATATTGTGAGGTACTCTGTGATTCCCAGCCCTATTTAACAGTTTCTTGTGGCATTTTATAGACATGAAATAAATCAAAATAAGCTTAAAAACTGGATTTCTGAATAGTAATTTAAAATCATTGTGAATCAGGAGCAGAAAAGAGAAAAATAAAATGCTACTGGAGGCGGACCAGAGCTCCCTGCTTCACTCTATTCCAATAACCCAAACTAGATCGAACTACGTCTTGATGGATCCCATATTGTTCTCCATTTTTGTTGCACCATTTTATAGAGCTGTCCGAATCTACAATTCCAAAGTCAAGTGCCCTAGAAATTTCCCACAAATCCTTGTGAAAAACTAACATGCATCCATGCTCGTTAGCGAATATAGACAAAAAAAAAAAAAAACAATGTTTGTGAAGAAAAAAAAATTGTTTACATATAATTTTTGTAACAAACGATCCACATTTTCTTCAGCAGAAAACAGTGAAGTCCTAAACAGACTTTGTAAAACAGATTTTATGTCATATCTGCCATTTAGAAAAAAGAAAAGGGTACTAGATAGTCTTGCACTATATATGTTTTTAGTAGTTAACAATTAGGGTGGGAATTCAGACACAGCCTTAGGTTGGAGTTGTGAGTGGCTATAAACTATAGGGAGAGAGTGAAGACAAAGGGATGATGGGAAGTTCCTCCACGCCAACAGCCCCGCCCACAACTCCAAGGCAAATTTCTGATGAATTCCTGCTACTCTTTAGAATGGCAACACAAGTCATAATCGTAATTAAAAGACCACTTTAAATGTCGATTAAAGGTGATTGAAATGACTTTACAGAAACACCTCAAATATCCTCTTCCAGTAAACTGCACTGGATTCATGTTCTCCCAATGACTTCATGTTGCTTTCAACTTTTCATGTTTTTGTCAGTCAAACCCTTCAAAGGGTTTGTAAACCTCAATTTGATTGGACGATGACTGCTTTATCATGTCTATCTACTGAACAAATCCAACAGTTCAGGTTCAAAGTGGATTTTCCGTCTTTATCATCACTCTACAATCTCCTCCATGAGAGAACATCATCCGTTTCCCATCCTGATGTTCACCCATCGATCAAGAGATATTGATCTGACTAAAGATCAATGAGCCAGGGCCTTCAGAAGGTTATTATGCTCACAATTATATTTTAAGTAGTGGAATGTGGTTAAAGCTCACACAATCTCCACCCTCATCCTCCATTTCTTATTGTTCCAGCTTTTAAGGAGAGAAAAAAAGTAGCAAAACTGCTGGTTGTGTTCCACTCATCAGTTTTACTACCACTGAGTGTTGTCGGGTCAGGAGAGGTGAAAGGACAATATTTAGTGAGAGTCTGGCTTAAAACTGAACAGTAGAACAAACAACAAGCTGGTCCCCAAACACAACACGATAAAAACAAAAGAGTGAGTCAGAGAACAGCCCAGAAGCAGGTGACTTTATACTGACTGAGTGAAGCCCAAATGAGAGACAGGTGTTATGATTAACACGGAACACATGTGAGCAATTAACCAGGAAACAGAGCAGAAACTCACGCTGCTGAATTCAGAGCTGTAAAAAAAAAATATAAAGAAAAAGAAAAGAAAACCACAATGCCAAAAGAGATAGCCTAAAAATAGAGAACACCAGTTTTCACGCAAGAATTTAAAAAGAAAACTAAGCTCAATAGGATAATTGTTAGATAGTTACTTCTTTATTATTGTTATACATCCCAAATATCAGTATTTTTATTTTGCTCATTCTAAGCATTTTTTTTTTTTTTTTTTAACAACTGATTCAACACTTTTTACTGCAGCTTTGGTACCGCAGAGGATTCCTACATGACGGTTACTGGGGATACGGCTACAGTTACACACGCTAATAAGTGTTTGTGGCATCTAGATTGTTGATAGAATCAATGTGGATCACGTTAGAAGTTGTTTTATTGAGCCTGAATTCATCTGACCACATTTTGATGAGTTTCTGTGTCTCATTGTTGTGGTTATGACGTTGTTTTTAAGAGAATTCTGTTGGAACTACAATAGAGCTTTTAAGATGATGTCACGGCAGCAGCCTGTGTGTACCGCGTAACGACAAAGAAAAGCTTTTTTATTGGTGTTAAAATAAACGTTCTAAGTGAACAGTTGAATCAATTATTTCTGTTTGGCTAACATGACAATCAATGTTCTACATTTGTCTGCGGCTCACCGATCGCCTCATCTCTACCGTATTTACATCACGTGACTGTCGGGTACGGTGGCCGTTTTGGTTTAATTGTTCCGTTCTCGGTTCTTTTCATATTCAGAGTGAGGAATCTCAAAGCGAACCGAAGTTCAGTACGATTATAAAAAGGAACCGAGACCACCTCAAAGGATGGGTCTGATAGTGGTGATAGTGGTGCCTGCCAGGAGACACATTCTGACAGAGGAGAACTACCTTGGAACCAAAGCTCTACGGAGAAAGTGGGTGTGTGTTCGTTGTAGTCTGGGGGCGGAGCTTGCAGCACAGATTTTTCCTGGAGAGACAGTTCGCATCCTGCTGATGTCAGCATGTTTCCACCCACTCGATTTCGTGGGTATGGGAGGGACTGCCGCAAAGAGCGCAGGATTTTAGAGGATTTTTCTTAAATGCATGAACAGATCAAAATACTGTTTTGGTTTTCTTTATAGAGAGTAATGAACAGTATAATGCACGTTGCAATTTCCCCATTGTGGGACTAATAAAGGTTTTCTTAATCTTAAAACCTCAAAAAGTAGAATTTTCCCGGTATGGCCCATTTAAAATGTTGTTCCGTTGGCCCATTTTCGCCCACAGACAGCCTGTGTCCACCTGTGAGGGCACTAGAGACTAAGGCATAAGCTGCAGTTCCTGATTGATTCCTAAAATCACAATAGCTGCTTAAACATAAGAAAGTTAAAAAATATATATATATTTCCTTCATAACACAGCAGGACGCCACAAGAGGTTATGTGAAAACATTCTAGAAAATATGTGTTTGTTTCTATTGGATCTCAGGAGTATTTGATGAAGTGCAAAGCTTACCTTCACTAAATCTGGAAGGGATTGATCTCAAAGAGCTGACACCCCTGCATTGCTCCCTGAGTGAGTTTTTGCATGTTTTACCATTAATGGGATCAGAAGGAGACAAATCCTTCGAATTGTCACTTCAGACTAAAGAGAAAAAAAGTTTATCCCCTCCAGCTCATAATGCGTCTTTTCTTTTTGCAGAAGTTCAAGTATGATCTGCTACCGCAGCACATTCAGCAGCAGAAAGAATGGGATTGCAGCACAAAAGGTGCATCCGACAAAGGAGCGTGATTAGAGGAAGCATCCATCCTTCAGCTTGCAGTGAAGAACTGAAGCGCAGACGAATTTCTGCAGCTTTACGTCTAATCCAGCTCTCTGCTTTTTTACCAAAACCCCAAATCAGCAAACCGGCAAGGTTTTATAATCAAACCGGTACCACCCCTTTAAGCGTGCCGCTCGTTGCCATGGCAACACCCAGGGGACTCCGATGAGAGCTGAATTTTACGACGGTGGTCAAACCTCACACGTGGAGTCGGTGGGCATGCTCAGGAGGCGCACAGCGTGAATCAGCCGAGCGGTCAAACATGCAAATGACTGTTTGCGTGAAAGTTCTGCAAACTAAATGAGGCGTGAGCTCATTTTCTCAACCTCTCGGTGTGAGTAACTGGAGTTGGATTTGAACCAACAAACGCAGACACAACTGAGGGGGATTTGAAGTGGGATCGAGGGTTACTCAGACATGCATTGGAAGTAGAGCCAAACCTGCAAGCCGCTGTTAACATCTGTTCCTCCATCCATGAAGAAGTTTGCTCTTCTGAATCAGAAACAGATTCTGATCAGATTTTAGTGTCGTCTTTTTTTGTGTGTGTGCACAGAGCAGGAGGGAAGTAACCACTGTGCAATAAATTGTATTTAAAAAAAACAGTAGGCACAAGATGACCTGGCAAAGATCTAATAAGCAACTAATATACACTCACCGGTCACTTAATTAGGCACACCTGTCCAACTGCTTGTTAATGCCAATTTTTAAGATCAGTGAATCACATGGCAGCAACTTTGTGCATTCAGGCATGTAGACGTGGTCAAGACGACCTGCTGCAGTTCAACCCAGACGACAGGTGATTAGAGTGAAGTAACATAATGTTGGTGTCAGATGCTGTTGGCCCTCTTGGTCAGTTAGTCCAGCACAATCGTCCGTCCGACCATTGCAAACAGAAGCCTACCAACCACAATTTGATCTAGAACAAGGATAGGCAATTCCAGGCCTTGAGGGCCACTGTCTGTGCACAATTTCCACATATCAAAGCCCTACTCAGGACTGATTACCTGGTTCAGGTGTGTCCAACCAATTAAACATGTCAGAGTGGGGTATGTTGGAAAACATGCAGGAAGACCTGGGTTGAGTCTGAAATCCCTCCCTAACCCCAACTACTAAAAAACTATATAGTGTCCTGGATTTTAAAGGCAATTCGGACACGATGTTCACTACTTTTCTTTTGTTTTTCCTAATGCTGTATATGATGTCACCGATTCCACAAAGTCAAAATTGAATCTATATCAACATTTCACAATGTTTATTTATTACTTTGTTGTGTTTTGATAGTGAAAATGTGGATAATTTATTTTGAAAAATACATTTCAATATTTTTTTTGTTAGAAATTGTTCAACCGCAGTGCATTGTGGTCTATATTCGCTAATCTAGTGACCACAAATGCACGCTAGTTTTTCGCAAAGACTTATGGGGAATTTGTAGTGTACTCGATTTTAGAATCAGTAGATTCAGACAGCACTAGAAAATGGCAAACTCACTACATGGTGCACTAGATGGTGCATAGGGGGGATTTGGACATAGTTCTGGAGTTGCCCTCTTGCAAGCAAAACAAGAGCACAACCAATGTTTCCTCATAGTAGAGCAAAGCCATACGTCTCTTTCATTTTTTTTTCATGAATTTTGTTGTCTGTTTTTTACAGTGGCCAAGATCTGCCATCGCTGCAAAAAAAAAAAAAAAACTAAAACTAAAAAAAAAATATAGATATACAAACAAAAAACAATCTCAGACATAAACGTGATCACAGCAAAAATCTGCCAAAAAAAATAATAATTCCAGCAAAAATTAAAAAGTAACTGCGAGCAAAAAGTCGTGATGCAAAGAAGAAAGCTACAACGGAAGTCGATTATCGGGGATTGTTCATTAACTCTGAACAATCCCCGAGAGTTCAGCAGAAATTATATCCTCAATAGATATTTTTTAGCCAAAAGCAGTATAATCATGACTTATCAACCACAACCACGCAAAAATGGCTAAAAGATCATCAGAATCAGACTTTTAAGTGTTTTTTAAAAACTGGTGGATCATCTGTGCTCCTGTTCTTGGCCGTGGACCGCGCCTCTGGCTCGTCTTGGCTGTGGACCTCGCCCCTACCCTTCCTCCAGTCCCATCTGGCTGAACTCTTCAAATACATAGTTGTGCAGTTAGAAAAGCTATTTCTTTAACAGTCCTGGTAAATCGCCTGGCCGTCAAAGGAGAGGATCCTTCCTTCATGTAGGGATCCCTGAGGTTTTTAGAGTTGCCAGGAAGGAGAGTCTAAAGACAGAGATAACCAGATTTATTTCGTCTGTTTAGGTTTTAGCTACTGTTATATTTTACAACTGACTTTGAGGCAATTCTTTTGTAATATTGCGCTAAATAAATAAAACTTAATTGAATTTTGGAGCTAATTTATTTTTACAGAACATTTCGTTTTTAACCAAAAATGTGTCATATTGATGACTGCTTTTGTAAATTCATCTTAAATATCCTTAAAACCTAAACACATTTTGAGATTTTAGTTAACATTTTGAGGGCAACATTTTATTTAAATGGAGTGCTTCCTAGTGTTTTTAGATTTTTTTTATTTAACAATGTGATGCAACAATGGAGCCTTTAAATCACCTGAGATGAGTAAATTATTGCACATGGTTGTGCCTTCACTCAAACATATTAGTTTGTGCTAAAGGAGCTTTAAAATACTTTCTATAAATGCTCCATTAAACCAGTAACGTCAAAGAAAGTCACGCACTGAAGTTGAGTTCCATTCTTGTTGGTTCGGTAAAAACTTTTTGCTGCTTAGACATTGATCTTCGGCCGTTCCGGTTTGTAAAAAACGAAGCGTTACGTGACCCCCCGTGGTTGTTTGGCCATGACCATCACAGCCACTAACGAACAGATCGTCCTCGACAGCTGCAGAGGAAATACGACTCGAATAATCCAGAATGACCCCCAGAACCCCGCCTCCCCCATCGACGAGAAGAAAAACTTTGAGGCGTTTCTGTCTGCGATCAATAAAGCTGCTTTAAGCTGCGATCGATGGAGTTTATGGCAGAAAGAGCTGTTGTGCGCCGACTCTGTCAGCCTCACTTGTACTTCTGTTTGTTAGAAGAAATTAAGACTTTTCTCTGTGTGTGCAGAGACCTTTGAAGACTGCATCAGCTCCTCTGGCGATCAATAAGACACTCACGTCGGTCATGCTCTGAAGGATTTTATTTGCTCAACATCTTCCTCCAGCTCCCTCCTCCTCCTCCCTCCTGGATGAAAGGACCCTCCTCATGTATTGTGTAAGCTGCAGGGTGAGGGGGTGTACCTGAAGAAAGCAGGTTTTAAGCTAGAGGACAGTGAGCGGCTGGATTCTGCAGGGCACAGCAGTAGATAGATTCTTGTTAGAGCCTGACTCTGTTCAGGTATAACCGACTGAACAGAATGTTGGCCGTAAGAGACACCAGCAACAAATCGCCACACCTGTAAGTCTGGTTCCTCGAGGTTCGTGCCCACCAAATATATTTCTGTATCTCAGATAAACTGCTGTTCCAGGAAAAGAACACATTTGAGTTGTTCAAGCATCGCCTACAAAAGGGGTGTCAAACTGAATCGCACAAGGGGCCAAAATCCAAAACACACCTTAGGTCACGGGCCGAACAGGATAAACATGTATTGAACGCATGCATTTAAAACTTTAAAAATTTAACTTTTTTTCTTTTTTACATAATAATGAAGTAGATATATAGCATTACCTGCGATAGTGTGAACGTTGCAAGCTGAATTTGGCCGCTGAGGACGCTAGTGCTAATGAAGATGAAAATTGATAGCTAAAAACCCTGAAGCTGAGAGCCAGCTAAAATGTTGGCTAAATGCCAAATTAGGTGAGCCAAAACAAGTAACATGTAGCTGAAAAAAATAGAGTTCAAAATATCCAAAAAACTGAAGAAAAAACTAAATTAGTCTAAACAGCTAGCATGTAGCTCAAATATTAACTAAAGTCCAAAACTACCTAAAAACGGAAAAAAGCCTTAATTAGCCGAAACAGCTTGGATGTAGCTGAAACATTAGCTTAACTCCAAAATAGCCGAAAAATCTTTGTGAATGCCAAAATAACCCAAAAAGCTAGCAAAATGTCATTTTTTTTTACTTTAAAACTGCCACTTTTTAGCATAATTATGAATAATATAAAGGCAGGAATATTATTCCAGAATAAATCAACTTAAACTTTAAATAATTTTCAGTATTTTAACCCCCATAAACATGTATTTTGTCAAAGTTATACATTTTACAAATAATTACCTGGAGGGCCGGGTCCGGCCCCTGGGCCTTGACTTTGAGACATGTGGGCAACAATCATTGACAGAGATTTCCACATCACTGTCTTATGCTACATACACACCAGGCAAGTGATGAGTGTGGAGTTCTTGTACATGCTTTTAGCTTGTGGTGTTCACATTGGATAGTCGCTACCCAATACTAGTGCATCACTGTTGGAAGAAGATTGGTGGAAAATGTCATAGTGGTGCAAATTTCATAAATCTGCTCCAGATTTTTCTTTCAAAATTCTACTCCGATATATGAAAGACTTGGTGACGTATAATTCTGTTCAGGCACAAACCCACATTATTAACATCCTCTTCATGATCATTTTTCAAGAACTGGCGCTTCAGTGTTACAATAAAGATACCATTCACACGTCACTGTCAAATTGGAGTTCCTTATTGGTCAAACTTTAACTGGTACTTTTCATTGGAAGTGTTTGCTTGTTTCTGATTGGCGGTCTGGTGGCTGGTGGTCTACAACCTTGATATTTTGTGTGGACCACCTATTTAAGATATTGAATAGAAATATTTACAAGTTAGATTAAATTAAACAGTTGTTTTATGTCTTAAAATTGTAATAGAAGGTTGATGCAGAGTTCACTTCGGGTCCCACACACAGAATTTTGCAGCATCCTGTCATAAATTCCTTCATTCACTTTGGAGGTGCATATCTGCTTGAGGCAAAAAAAATGGTTTCTTTGAGGTGTCATGGAGAGATCAACCAGATTTTGAAATGCATATTAGCACAAATTCTTGCCATGGGTTACCAAAAGTTTAAGATTTGAAATCCAGGTGGGGAGGTGATAGTTTTGGCAGTTTGATTGTCACATGATCCCTGTCCATCTGGAGAGGAACGCCACTATCTTGGAATGGTGTATTCCAAAGAAAGCTGAATCCACAAAAGGGTCAATTCTGGTCAACAAAAGCGTTCCAGGAGGCCTGCATGCTCCACAATATGCTTTATTTATTTATTTAGTTAGTTAGTTAGTTCCACATCACAAGGGACAATAAAAGAAGAATAAAACAAAGTACCAGTGATGTTAAGAAAAAGACCTACATATTGTACAAGCTCCCAAAATAATAACATTCTGGAAGTTTCCAATAAGTAAAAAAGTTGAGTTTTCAACTTGAATTTAAAACTAGACTGTTTTTGATGCAAAGAAAGTGTTGGCCAACTCAACGTTCAGAGTTGTTCTTGGGTATGCAGAGCAGCTCTTGTAAAGTGGAGCTCAGTGCTTATGCAGAATAATACGGGTGAATTACGTAGCATAAAAAGGAGAAGTTTCATCATTATCAATATCACAAAGCAGTTGTCTAATTCGGCTTCATACCTGTAATTGCACAAAAGCAGATAGTCGGTCATCAAGTATATAAAAAAAAAAACTGATTGTTAAACTACAATAAACAGGCTAAATTAAACTGGTTATCTCTACCTTTAGAAAACTCTAAAAAAAAATGATTCAAAGGGGGAAAAAAAAGAGGAATCTCAGGGATGTCCACATGAAGGAAGGATCATCTCCCAGGACTGTTAAAGAAGAATTAGCCAATAAAATTCTACAACTACATATTTGAATAGTGTTGATCCAGACAAAAACTGGGGGACAGAAGTCCACAACCAAGACGAGCCAGTGGCGAGGTCCACGGCCAAGAACAGGATTCCACCTGGAATCTGAATCTGAGAGTTCAGATTCCACCTGAAAACTGAAATCTGTCCTGCTCCCCCGGACGGGAGTGGGAAAGAGCGACAACACAGGAATTGCACTGCACCAAACAGAAGTACAGAGAACTAAATAAAAATAGGAAATAAGGAATAGAAGAAAAGAGAAGTAAATTATGTTGGCATTTTTATTTTAAGACCAAATGTGTTTTGATCAAGGCATTTCTTTTTCATTAAATTTTTATATTCACATGTTTTTATTCCTCCATCCAGGTGATGTGATTTATTTTTTTTTGAGAAAAGTCAATGGATACTTTTCAAACTATATTTTAGGGTCAGATTTAAAAGCCCATCTTCTCCGAAGATTTCATGCACTTGATCTTCACTCTGTCTCCTATTCTTTCCAGGTCTTTTCCTGTTCCGGCAGATGGATGTTTTAACTAAACGGAACAGTCTATCATCTTGCTGCACATGTACAATCAGAGCCCAGTCAGTAAATGAAAGCGCAGCTCTCACAAAGCCTCTGTGTCTCATTTCCATCCATCACGTCGGCCGGCCCCTCAGACATGCAGTCCTCAGGCATCATGTCTGCTCTTGTTCTCTTTCACTTCGACATCCACAGCCCGGCTCTCATATTGTCATTTTCATTCCCCGTTGCGGCTCGGTGAGACAGTTATTGTAATGAGAAGGACCAGTGAGATGATGGATGCCTCCCCCCTCATTTTCTTCAAACTTACAGAGTCATGGAGACATCTCACCAGACAAGATTTTAAACTATTTCTTCATTATGATAAATATCCAAACAGGAAATACAAAAAAAAAAAAAAAAATTGACATAAAACAGTAACTAAATGCAGCGTCAGTGCACATCCATAATTTCTGTTAGAAACATCGGTTGTTAGTGGTAATATTAAAGCCTTAGTCACAACTGCCCTTACGGGTGGATACGAGTTGTCTGTGAGAGACAAATGGGTAAACCTGTACGCTGGAGGCCCACATTGAGGTCATAGACCCGTTGGTGAGCTGGTAGAGTGAAAATGTTTCATGCATATTTTGCACAGGCATACTATGAGGGACAGAACATAGCAAGCGCTAACATAGAACGTAAGGGTGAAGTAGGTGAGATGCAGGTGTGGCGTACAGATTTGATACTTTTTCAACCACTCCAAATCCACCAATGCAAGGAGCCTGCTGGTGCTGTTGATGTTTAAACTGACTGACTGATAGAAGTTTTTTCATGGATTTCTGCTCTGAGCCCCTTCCTGTTGGCAATGGTGATGGACAGACTGACGGATGAGGTTAGACAGGAATCACCATGGACTATGATGTTTGCAGATGATATTGTGATTTGTAGTGAGAGCAGGGAACAGGTGGAGGTGGAGTTAGAGAGGTGGAGGTTTTCCCTGGAAAGGAGAGGAATGAAGGTTAGCCGCAGTAAGACAGAGTGTAGCATGTACAACCCGAATTATGACAAAAGAAGCCTACTGGAAGTATAATAATTTACACTCGTCAGATTTTTCATCAGAAGACTTAGGTTCAGCTCAAGGAGAGAGAAGGCAGAACTCGGGATTTGCTTCTGACTCAGTGTTTATATAGACCATACGAAAAACATAGACAGACAATATGGCCATACAAAGAAACCCAATATTTACAGTGACAAAGTTCAGTGTTCATATAAAAAGTTCAAATGGTTGTTGGCCTGGAGTGCCCAGACCAAAAAGTTCTGGTGGAAGAATCCTGAAGCACGGTTTTGCAGCAGAAGAGTGAATGTGTGAAGAGCTCTGGTTTATGGGTTTGTTGTCAGTAGAGTCTGTAGGCTACAGGAGCCTCCTACCAGCATGGACAGTGTACAGGATGGGAAATGTCCTTCGGAAGGCTCCAGCATTTAACCGGGTTCAGGCTCGGGCTTAGCTCGCCATCATAAGCGGCCTGCATAAAAAAACAGGACCCTCATCTATGTGCACATTCTAGGTCTATATATTAATAATTTAAATAGACTCATCTTTAAATAAATATTGCGCAATACAAACAGTGTCATTTACTAAGCACTAATAATTATATTAACTTATACAACAGTACAGTATTTTGTTTCATAATCAGAGCACTTACAATCAGAGACACCTGGCATAAACATATCAACATAAGCACACGTCATGTGGACGAAAATAGTTGAAATGTGGCAATACGCAGCACTGTGCTGCGTGCAAAATATTAAATTAGTCATATAACGAACTCACTGATTCCACAGCAAAATGGTAACTAGTTAGACGCTTTTCTCGACAGTTTCGACGGGTAGGCGGCTCCTCGTAGCAACAAACATTTCCCAGCTCAGCAACGTGTGTGTCTGGTCGCTTCCTGCTTGGGATTAATAAAGACTGCCGATTGGACGGTCGCGGTCATGTGACCCGAGGCGCGCAAGGCATGCTGGGTCAAAGAGTTGTTCTCAGGACAAGAGGATGAGGGAGTGGTTTAGCGCCCGTGTTACAAGAGTACATGTGTGTGAATGAGAGGAACCAGAGTGGAAGAGTGAGGTTACAGGGAGAAGATATAAAGAAGGAGGAGGAGTTTAAGTATTTAGGGTCAACAGTACAGAGTAATGGAGAGTGTGGAAAAGAAGTGAAGAGGAGAGTGCAAGCAGGTTGGAATGGGTGGAGAAAAGGGTCAGGTGTGATGTGTGACAGAAGAGTTTCAGCTAAAATGAAAGGAAAGGTGTACAAGACTGTGGTGAGACCAGCCATGTTGTTTGGACTAGAAACAGTGGGACTGAAGAAAAGACAGGAAGCAGAGCTGGAGGTAGCAGAGATGAAGATGCTGAGGTTCTCTTTGGGAGTGACCAGGATGGATAGGATCAGGAATGACTACATCAGAGGGACAGCACATGTTAGAGGTTTTGGAGATAAAGTCAGAGAGGCCAGACTGAGATGGTTTGGACATGTTCAGAGGAGAGACAGTGAATATATTGGTAGAAGGATGCTGAGTCTAGAGCTGCCAGGAAAGAGCTCTAGAGGAAGACCAAAGAGGAGGTTTATGGATGCAGTGAATGAAGACATGAAGGTGGCTGGTGTTAGAGTGGAGGATGCTGAAGACAGGCTTAGATGGAGGAAACTGATTCGCTGTGGCGACCCCTGAAGGGAAAAGCTGAAAGGAAAAGAAGAATTGCTATTAAAAGCCAATATGTGTACTCACCTGGTCAAGACGGAGTAAAAGTTTCCATCGAGTGAAGTAACAAATCCACATCCTGAAGAGTTGCACAATCGCCAGCAACAGGAAAGCACCACAAGAGAATTTTTGTAAAGTAAACTTGGATCAAAATAAGTATGCTGTAAAATTTATTTCAGATTAAATATTTTTAAAAATTGAAATATATACACAAATAAATTAAATCTTAAACTGCAACCGATCCATAGTGGTTTTGCAAATTTTGATTGTTTAAAATAAAATAAATATTTAAAAAATATTCAAATAAATAATTCAGGAAATCAAACTAAAAACTACAATAATAGATTTTACATTTCTAACTGTTGTTGTTTCTTTATGTTTAATCTTCTACAAAAAATGTAAAAAATAACAAAACCAATTGTCAGAACTCTTTAATTACAATTTCATTAAATGAAATAACTATATTTATTTATATATTTTTTAAAACATTTTCGCCCTTACATTTGAATTCCAATTCCATATTTGACAAAACCAGATTTTTTATTCCAAGCAAAAGCTAAATGGGATTCACAGACTCATGCCACAAGAAAAAAAAATTTTTTTTAGAGAAACTTTGTCCACTTACCTTTTCAGACCTTAAAACTTAAATTGACACCAGCATGACCTGCTGCTGAAGAAAGCAGCCTTTGAAGTAAAAGAGGAACAAAAAGGCTGAAGATGGATCCTGAAATACGACAAATCAGAGTTTAAAATGCAGTCTTTGGCTTCCTGACAGGTCGTCTCACCGCCGGCTCGGAAATGTCACACTATGCAAATGCTTCATCGTTTTAAGCGACTGGCCTCGCAGCTCCAAACGTTCAGAGAAATCCACCCTAAGAGGCAGAGGAGGAGGATTTCTGTGATGTTTAGGCAAAATTCAAATCCCTGGCTCAGGTTTCTGTTTCAAAGAATCATTATGAAACGTTTATTGCACAATATAATGGCCATAAAATAACGACACCATCAGCATTTAGATTGTTTCCACGCCCGCCTTACTTTCATTATGCAGTTCTGCTATCTACTGGTAGTGAAATATCCTGGGAAAATGATGATTACAGAGGAAGAGAACAGAGCGGATGTCTGCCAGCTCCCTGCATGAAATGATTCGGGAATAAAAAAAAGTTTTACCTTTCAAAAGTTCTCTCACATATATTTTTATTTATTTTGTTGTTGTGTTTTCACAACATTACTTGTAATCTTTGCAGTAGGAGTCTGAATGAATGATATAATTTTGAATGGAGTTCCTCAGGGATTACATCTAAGAGCCCTACTTTTATTTGTTACAGTTGTAAAGTTTTGTAGGATTTTGTTGCTTAAGTGCTTGTTTTAAAAAAATAATTATAAAAAATTGTATTTCACCACATTGCAATCGTAAAAACAGTGTATTATATGCACTAAACACTACAATTGAATCAGAATATTATATGCAGGCAAAAAACAGTTTTTACCTATATTATATATTGTATTTAAGAGTGGAGCACATGTGTATCAGACTGAGACTGGATAACAGGTAGACATATTGACCCCTGAGGCCTGGAGTATTTCCACCCCAGGGTCTCATGGAGGCAGAGGATTTGTTGTGGAGATCCTTAAATGGAACAACAGAAGGGCAAATAACGTTGGATAAGTTCAAGAGATGTAACACAATATAAGTATAAAAAAACATCAACTTTGTCCTAGCTGTAAAAATAGTCTAAAATACCAAATTAAATCCTTAAGCAATTTCCATCCATTTATCATTAGACTGTCTTTCATTATTTGCTTCTTGTGTAGTATAAAATATTCAGTAAATCTACAGATATATTGGAAAGAGTCGTGCACATGAATGTAGTTCAAGGAAAAAGTGGTGTGTAAGAGGGGGATAAGTGCATGGAAAAAGAGTGGGTCTAAATCCTGAAGAATTGATGTAAAAACTGTTTGAATTTACAAATTCGAGTTTTCTGCATATTCATTCTCACCTCTTAGTTTTACAGAAAACTGGAAAAATGTTTTTTCTTCTGTTTCAGACTACAAGTGACACGAGATGAATCTTTAGGCAACACTGACACCAAGTGGCCATATGGAGTAGATGAAAATGTTCCTAAAATCCTCTTTTTCATCTATTTTAAGTTTGGCTCCTGACAATGAGCTACGTTCTTTATACAACATATATTTCATCCATCCATCTTTTGAACCGGCTAAATTTCTTTCAAGGTTCCAGGAGCCTATCGCGGCAACTGTTGGGTGAAGACGGGGTACACCTTGTACCAGTTTCCATCTTTAAAATCCCATTTTCTCGCATAGAAATATTTCTTCCCTCTTATATTTGTGTTGCTCCTTATTAAGGGAAACATCTCCTTGCTTTAGTTCATGAGGCAATATTTTAAGATTTAATTTTGGACAAAAAATTTACAGTTGAGGTTGACCTGGTTCCTTTTAGGTGTTTTATCAGATGTCTCAGTTTGTACTCTGTCTCTTTCTTGCACTACTTACAGAGCTAAATGTTTGAGGCAGAACAAACCCGTTCTGGGCTCTGGACTGGAATGGGTATTTTTGCCACCAAACAACACAATGTTCTGACTTCAGCTTTGTATTTGGAGTCACAGCACAACCAGAAACGTTAGGAATGTGTAGGCACATTTACAGAATTCAAATAATACATCAAACTTGAGTACAAAAAAGGATTTTGTGCACATGCTGCTGCTACTTCTTGAACAATTTCATAAAAACGAGAGGATTAATGACGGAAAACTTTCAGACCTGCAGAAACATGTTCATAGGATCAGATGTGACAAAGTATGTGTGCGAAGGGGAGTGGGGGTGTTCTACGTAATTAATTAAACACGTGAAGGTGAATAAACAGGTCAAACAAGCCTGTCTGCATGTTTTTTACTGTTTGTTACTCTCCTGCAAGAGCTGAACATTCCCATCTAAGACAAACAAAGGTCAACACCAAATTAAAAAAAAAAAAAATAATTCAACGAAATCATCTGAACCTGAACTTAACTTTTATAAAGAAAAACAAGTAAATAGATACATGTATGCCCCCCTGATATGCGTATATAAATATTTTTCAAATCTTAGGTTTGAAAACCATTACAGAAAACAAAAAAAAAAAAAAAAAAAAAAGTCACAGTGGAGGAAACATTGTTTTTTGTCAAGTTTTTTAAAACCAAAATAGATAAATGATAAAGATTATCCTGACCAAAATATGTTTGCTGAGACAAACTATTTATGAGTGTTTAAAGTGAAGGCTTTGATTTTGTTTCTCCAAATTTAGCTGTATAATCAAAGTCAGGGGGAGTACTCATGATGATGTTACTGTAGATCGTGGGCCATCAATAATAAATAAATAAATATATATATATATACACATACATATAAATTTATATACACATACATATATATATATATATATATATGTATGTGTATATATATAGATAGATAGATATGTGGAGAACCTTTTAGTTAATTTATATATAGATATATATGTGTGTGTATGTAATATATATATATATATATATATATATATATATATATTTATACATACTGTATATATGTATTTTCTTTTTAAATGCCTTCAGGAAATAGCAAACACTTCTGAATTTTAACTGCTCTTGTGGCGGCTTCAGTTTGACCTGTACTACCACCTGATTTGAAACCCCCTATGGCTGTGGTTTTTTTTTTTTTTTTTTT
>NC_050533.1:4028597-4056956 GCF_002922805.2 Oryzias melastigma | reverse complement strand
AGCCATAAAGGCCCAGTCCGAATTCTTCCCTTCTCCCTACCCATACATTTAACCCTCCAAAAGAAGAGTTACCCTCTTCTTTTGGAGGGAAAATTACCCTCAGATCACTTTCGCTCATTCACGTCATCAATAATTGCCAGTCCGCTAGCTTCAGCGCAGAGCTTCCACCGCTCCAATATACATAACAACAGCGGTTGTATAACTTTAAAAAGGTCATGCTACAACAAAAAGTCATTACTCACATTTAAATGTAAATGCCTGTGCTTCAGAGTGCACCCAAGTGAAGAAAAACACTTATCCGCGGCACAGCGCAATGCAGAACCTCCTCGCGGGGGAGGGGTCTTTATAACTTCGCTTGGAGGGGAGGATATTAAATATATATTTCGGACCTCACTTGTATTTCACAAGCCCCTGCAAATGGAAGGAGTAGTGAGAAGGGAAGAATTTGGATTGGGCTAAGGAGTATAACATTTTTTAAAACAACAACAAGCAATAAACCTAGAGTTCCATAGACTAGATTTACTTGTGTTAACTATGTATTAAGACATTATAATGACATTTAAAATATAGAGAATTATCCAGATGCTTTTAAATAATATTTATAGTAGTGGGAGTTGAGGTTTTAGCGGCAACCCCCCCCCCCCCAAAAAAAACCAGGATAATCAGAATTACAGGTGCGGGATTTGAACCTAACCACCCACAAAATATCGAGTACAGAGTTCGCTCAGGGTACAAAAAGAGCGACTAAACTTTTGGCTGTTTTGATATTTTTAATAGCTTAATATCCATTTAATTCAAAATAATTGTCTGGTCCACTTTAAAATCTGCCTTTCATTACAAATCTGTATATTTCAAGATTTAAGATCAACTTTATTTATCCCCGCAGGGAAATTCAGTTAAAGTTATTTAAGCACTTTAAAATGAAAGCTTCACATTATTATTTGATTTTATATATTTTAATCGGTAGATACTTCAGAGTTTGTGGTCTCAAAAGTATAGAGCGCATGCCAAAAAAGGTGAGCACCCCTGATCTAAGTGAACACCTGGAACACCACGATCCTCCCCCCAGACAGCAGAGATTCTCAGTGGAGGGAAAATTCAGGTCACACGTGGACTTTTAAAGAACATTTTAGTCGTCACATCTGCTGTTGTAAAAACTGCTTTTGTTGAAGAACCGGCTTCTTTTCCATTCCATGCTCCAAACTTGGCAGGTATGTCCCCGGTCTGGTCCGACCACTCGCTCGAAGAGGTTCCTCCCACTCCAAACGCTGCAAAGCTCAGTCACGAAATCTATCCATCTCATATGTGGATGGAATGACCCCACCAGTCACAAAAGAACGTCTTTTGCATTATTTTGACGTCACACTATTTTCCTGGTAGTGCTTCCTTGTTCGGATTTTTTTGAGAACGGGACTTGCCCACAAAGAAAGAATTCCATTGAGAGTCAAAACCGCAGATTAATCCAGACGTGTGTGGAGAACCATCAGAGCATTCAACATGTACGCACCAGGGGCTCAAGGTAAGCTTGATGACATAAAAAACATACAAAGACGGATTGTACTTTTATATATATATATATATATATATATATATATATATATATATATGTATGTATGTATATATATGTGTATGTATGTGTGTGTCTGTGTGTTCCTACTTGATGGATTCCGCATTTTTAATTTTTTAAGTGTGAACGTCTGTACTTTGATCAATTGAAATTACAGAAGTTTAATTTTTACAAACATTTTTATCTTAAAATCTGACAAAAGAAACAATAAGTAAAGTGTACCTAAGATTTGCTCTTTCTAGTTATTGTTATTAATCCACAAACTTTTCAAAAGAATTGAATCTGTGAAAAACTACATCAGATAAATCAGTTGATTTAAGTGTCTTTCTTTCATCTTAGTTAAGACAGTTTAACTAATCCCATACTGTTCTAAAGAAGTTTTTTTTTGCTGGTGATTCAAAGTTGCTTTTGCTTGTTGCCTTAGGAGCAATAATTCTTTTCTTAGTGATGTCCTGATGAAAGATGGCAATTTAAGATTTGGCCGTCGTCCAGAGACAGTTGGGAAAAGCTCTAGTGACCCCCACCCCTTAAAGCTGATTTGGACGTAGCAGGAGTTGATGATAAATGGATTTGTTTCTGTGCTACTAAATGCCCTGAAAACATGAACTATTTGACCCCTTAAGAAAAAAAAAACGACATTCTCTCCACAGTGCTTCAGGATCTTCGTTCCATCAGCCATAAAAAAAAGAGCAAATAAAAATAGACATTCTCTTTTTCTAATTAAAAGATAACTTCTTTCATGATTACCTTAATAGAGACCGGGGCATTTTTTTTAGATTGTTGGTCTAATATGACATGTAAGTCCCTGCTGTCACATTTGAAAGCCCAACGGCTAAACCCAGGGAGAAAAAAAAAAAAAACCCTGAAGGAATGTCAACTGTCAGGTAAACTTCTAGTTTCTAGGGTCCCACAACTCTTTGGTTTAAGGTTTTTTTTTTACTACTTTCCTCAAAAGTGTTGTCTCTCCAAGGATAGTTGGAAAGCTTTTCATGAAAAAGATCTAAATCAGAAAACATAAAACAATGTTACTTATTTAGCACAGGTTTTATTTTAGTTAGTCAAGTGTATTAATTTATGACTGAAGTGTTTCTAATAGCGCTGGGTTGATAACATTGATAAATTAATCTAAGTTTAATAGATCAATGATTGTTTATGAAAGTAGAGATCGATTTAACGAATAAAGCTTTAAGTCCGCTAGTTTTGCTAGCTAGGCTAGGAATTCCCATAGGACAGCTAATGCTAACGCTCGGTTGATCTAAACATACCTTGCTGACTAAATTAAAATTTTTATAAACTCAGGCAGGAATTTTCCAAACTCTTTCAAGTTCATATTTTTAAAGTAACCATTTGTGGTCTAAAGCACAAATATTTCTAAATATGTAAACTCAAAATTGAATTGAATTGAATTGAGTGGATTAGAAGAATCGAAAAAAAAATCGATATAAAACCGATTCTGGAAATTATTGCCAATACCCAGCCCTAGTTTCTATAAAAGTAAAATTAACTGTGAAGTTCTCTGCACCACTGCTGTTGTTGGACTATATCAACATATCTACTGTATATCAAAGGCTTTTTGTAAACAACCAGTGAATGCACACATTTTAAATTCTCAGTCTGACTTTAGAATGAGTTGAAATCACATAAGTTTGTCAACAGACGATGAAGAAACACTAAGGTAAACTTGAGGTATAACAAGATATTACATTTTTTATTTGCGTTGTGTAAGGTTTTCATTGGAGAACTTCTGATGCAGCGGGACGTTTCACCCTGTACAAAAATTATTATGACCCTGTATCAAAAGTGTTTAAAGTAACAATAATTCATACAAATAAATAAACAAATAAAAACAATATTCCTGTTTTCATTAACGACGAAACAAAAACATTGAATCTATATTTAGTACAACGTGACATAAATGTAAAGCAGTGACATCCTTTTTTAAGGGAAGATTTTGAGGTTCTATCGTACGACGGACTATTAGGACCAGTTTACGGACAATACATTTTTTTAAAATTAGGACTTTAAAGTTGTAAATTTACGAGGAAATAATGTTAACTGTTAAATTACGAGGATAAAATTGTACATGTACAACTGTAAAAGTCATAGACTAAATTTATGTATCTAAAAACTACAAATGATGGAACATTTCCATGCTGGAGGACATTCTGTGACATTTCCCGCTTTTGTTTGAGACTTTTTCAGGTTACAATGTAGTGAGTCACTATGTTCCATTATTATCTCAAGGATGCAATCCTTTGCTGAAGCCAAAAAAAGAACAAAACCAGCTTCTGTTAAAGAGCTTTGTCAGGTTTACCGCTCAAAGTGACGACACAGGAAAAACTAGGTATACATGATGAGCAATGGTTGTCTTTAGAACTTCTTTAGGCGGTTTTAAAATGAAAGCCTTAACTGGAAGCTGTATTTTTTGGTTCTGATTAGAGCTGAAACCTGAATTTATAGTTTTCTAATTGGTTTATTTTTCTTATTTATTCATTTGATTCCAGTGACTGGGCAAAAGAAACAAACAAAAGTCATCTAAAAAATGCTGACAATGACTTGAGTCACACGTTTCATATCTAACTTGAGATGCAACAAGTAGCTTTAAAACACCACATTTTGACTTAAATAGCAGTTGTTGAAACACATTTTTTAAAATTTTGTAGTAATACTGTATATCCATGGTTTTAAATAAAAGAAAAAAACATTTTGCATCTTTTAACTTTTTTTTTTTATTTCTCCACAGATGAAACTAGAGATAGACTTGCAAAAAATGACTTGTAATCATCTTAGATTGATTTCCACTCCATTGCAGATGGAGAATTCACAGGACTTCCCAAAAGTGTTCGTCATTTACACCAAAGTTCTTTTCCTTCTTCCTTTTCGTCCTTATTTTTGGGGGAATAAAAATAGAAAATCTCCAGAAAAGCACAAATCTATCAGAGTTGTTTCTGGTGTCTTAAAACTATCACTATTTACTATTATTTTTGTTAAAAAAAGAACAGAAAAACAAGATTTCACTCTGACATTGAGACATGAATCTGCACACAATGCATATTTTTCTTGCAAATTTATAACCCAAGTTATAGAAAACCACTCACTTCTGTGTGACCTTTTACCAAAGGTTATCTGAAGGAACTTTGACCAGAGCAAACAAGCTCAGCTCCGGCTCAATTCATGCTATTGTCTGTTAAGTCTCTTCGTTTACAACTTTTGTTTATCCAGTTGCATTCTGGAAAAAACATTCATTCATTCATCATCATAGCCAATTGTCCCTTCCGGCGTCACGGGGCTGCCAGAGCCTAACACATATTTTAAGTCAATAAAATTTTAATTTTATTTCATTGGACCTTTATTTAACCAGGTGAAAAAAAATACATTGAGATCAAGATCTCTTTTACAAGGGTGACCTGGCCAAGTGGTCAGCAGCACATGTTCCAAACAAAGTTACATAAGCACAAAAATAAAATAAGCTGTGAAATTGGAATATGTTCAAGATTTAAAGCTTGGGTGTAACAAAGTAAAAAAAAATGTTAAAAGCAGAAATGGTTCAATCGTGTTTAGTCATGACACAAAACAAGATCAATCCTACTATGTTTGTGTCGCAATCGTTTGACAAGAATGTGGATTTGCATTTTAACTATGTTTTTTATGGTGAATGGAATGCTAAAAGTGTAAAGAAGACAGCCGTCCTATCAGTATAAGCACACTTTGTTCTCTCCAATGCACAGATAATTTTTTAAGAAACATAAATGGATAATTTATTTTATACAAATAATCTCATTGTTCCGTTCTGAAAATGTTGTCAGCTTAAGGCAGAGGTGTCCAAAGTCAGTCCTCGAGGGCCGGTGTCCTACATGTTTTCCAACCAACCTGCCATTGAAGCTCATGTATTGGCCTAATACACCTGATCCAGGTAATCAGCAGCAGATAAGGCAGGGTTTCTGGAAAACCAGCAGTAGACTGGTCCTCGAGGACCGACTTTGGACACTCCTGGCTTAAGGTTTTTCTTTTTTCTATGTGAACTTGTTCTCACCTGGACTAAGCCTGTTCTTCTGACAGTGCCACACTGCATGATGAACAGTCTGCTTTCGTCCGACAGGGATCATGGATGCCACAATTCAGGACGAGAGGAGGATTGTTCTGGTCGGAAAGACCGGAGTGGGAAAGAGCGCCTCTGGGAACACTATCCTGGGGAGAGAAGCTTTTCAGTCGGAGCTGTCGCCGTCCTCACTCACCGCAGAGTGCAGTAAAGCCAAAGGAGCCGTTGGCACACGGAAAGTGGCCATCATAGACACTCCCGGACTGTTTGATACAAATTTCACTCAGGAGGAAGTCCTGAACAAGATCAAGATGTGCATCTCTCTGTCTGCCCCTGGACCCCACGTCTTCCTGGTGGTTCTGCAGCTTGGCAGGTTTACCAAGGAGGAGCAGGAAACTGTTCAGATGATCCAGACTACTTTTGGTGAAGATGCAGCCAAATATACCATGGTGTTGTTCACACATGGAGACCAGCTGAAGGGCCAAACCATTGAGGAATTTGTTGCATACAGCCCAGAGCTGATTGCCATCATAAAGCATTGCCACAACAGGTACCACATCTTCAACAATGAGGTCAAAGATCCCGTTCAAGTCAATCAACTCCTGGACAAAATTGACATGATAACCAAGTTTAATGGAGGAGGATACTACACGAACGAGATGTTCCAGAAGGCAGAGGAAGCAATTCAGATGGAGAAGGAGCGAGTTCTTCAGGAGACGAAGGCAGAAAGGCAGAGGGAGCTGGACCAACTCCGCGCCATGTACTCTGGATACATGTACACCCAGTACGAGTCTCAGGTGTTCAGCAGATACGAGAGCGAGGCCCGACATCGAGCAGAGAGGAGAAACCGCTTCCTCGACAGAGAATCGGTTGCTGTAGCTACTAAATACGGGGCTGCCGTTGGAGGCGTGATGGGGATTCTTGGAGGTCCAGTTGGTATGGCGTTGGGAGCTGCTGCAGGCGCTGCTGCTGGCGCTGCTCTTGGAGCATTGGTTGTGCGATTCCCAGATCGTTGTCGCATGCAGTAAAGACAACATACCACGGATCGGTGACGGATTAAGTTTGTTGGGTTTTTTCTCTGTATTTCAATAGGTGCATGTATGCACATTTTAACTGTACTGACAGAATCTAATCTCAGATTTTGTAACCCTTCCGCTCTTCTAGGCTTTTTTACATTAAAAGTAGGGTCATCTGGACCCCACAAGACAGTGTGTTAAACTTTTTTTTCAATGATTGTCGATCTTTACTGGTGTCCAATGACAGACATGAAGTCTTGTCCACTTTGTCAGGGAAGGGCTAACTCCTCAATGTAAGGGTGGGGTCATCTGGACCCCACAAGAGAGCACGTTTGTGGTTTTTGTATTATTACCAGTTTCTACTCTTTTACTTGTACTCTTTTTCTGCGTTGTAGTGCAGTTTCCTTCTGCAGCTGGTGCCAATATACAGAAGGTGCAGCATGCTAATGTTAGCACCAACAGTTGGATACAAAAACTGGTGAAAAATGTTTATGCATAACAGAACTGTCAAGTAACATATGAGCAAAATGTAATCTTTGTTTTTTCAAATTATTCTTCCAATTTTTTCTTTGCCCACATCCACCTGTAAGACTCAATAGTTTCTCCTTGGGTTTTGTCTCTTTGTATTAAAATATTCTGTATCCTTAATTGCAAATGTTGAAAGTAAACCTACACACTACAATAACTGATGCTTTGGTTGATTTCTGACTCAATTATGGATATGTCCAACTATGATTTAATTGTGAGCGTTTATATTTTTATTTTTCTGAAGTACACTCCACTTCTGTAAATAACTCCTAATAAAGTTGATTCATCAAAAAAATGACAGATTTCCATTTCTTTGTACACATACATTGAGTCTCGCTTTGAGGCCAAAGATTGTACAAACTTTGCACTGTTCAAACTGCAGATGTCACTATTTAAAACTTTGAAATCCCTGTGTTTTGTAATTGCAGGGCGTAAGAACAACACTCTTCGAATAGTTCTGGTGGGGAAGACTGGAGCTGGAAAGAGCGCCACAGGAAACACCATCCTGGGAAGAAAAGATTTCCACTCCCACTTATCCCCGCGTTCCTTGACAATCGACAGCAACAGAGCTTACGGGCAGGTCCAAGGCGCCAATGTTACGGTTGTGGATACTCCGGGACTGTTCGACACAGTTGTGGACGAGGAAGTTCTAATGAAGAAGATAGAGAAATGCATGAATCTGGCAGCTCCTGGTCCTCACATCTTCCTGTTTGTTTTAAGGCTTGGGAGGTTTACCAAAGAAGAACAGGACACCGTCAAGATGTTCTTAGAAAAATTTGGAGAGAGGGTCTCCAGATACTCGATAATGCTGTTTACGCATGGCGACAAACTGAAGACGCAAAGTATTGAAGAGTTTATCTCAAAGAATGAGGGACTGATCGAGATCCTGTACTCCTTCTCAAACAGATATCATGTGTTCAACAACGAAACAGACGACGCAGAGCAAAGAAACCAGCTGATGGAGAAGATGATTTCGGTGATTAACGAAAACAAGGGAGGGTATTACACCAACAAGATGCTCGACAGAGCCAAAAAAATCTCAAAGAAGAAGAAAGAAAAAGCTTCAAAGGAGATGAAGGTGGAAGAGAGGAAGAGAATAAACAGCATGAAGGCTGAGGTGAAGACGGAGATGTTACTAAACGGCGAGAGAGTGAGAGAGAACAAATGCGTGGTGCAATAGAAATGCGAACTCCAAAAAAATAGATTTCATGAGGACATACAGATCATCACACCTGTGCCTTCATTAACAAACCAAAGGACATCTGTGCCCATGATAGATGTGAGGCCCAGAGGGACAGCTCACACCACTACCCGACAAGTGACTAAACAGGGTTCTCGATAAGACTACACAAAAAAACTATTCTGTTCCAGAAAGGCTTTTTCTGGTTTTATCTGCTTGTTATGCTGATCATTTAGAACAGGGGTGCCTTCACTTTTTTGGCAAGAGAGCTACTCTTGAAAAGACCAGCTCCAAATGATCTAAATATATGTATGTATATAATAAAATCATATTGTAAAATCTAAATTTGAATTACTTAAGCTCAAATATACAGACTTACTGTGAAAAGTAGATTTTTTTAAGTGAATCAGACAGTTATTTTGAGATTTATTGATAATTGTAGAAGAATGTGTAAGATTAAAAGATTATAAAAGGCGTTTCTGTCATTTTTCCTACAAAAGCTTGTCTAGTTGGAGCTGTCAGGAGTCAGAGCTCTGACTCTGCCTCTGGTCATCGGCGGGAGCAGTCTCCAGAGTTCTAACTCACCTGACACCAATCTGACAATCACACACCTGCTACCTAAGCAGCACAAAGAGCCTCACTCTGTGCGAAGTATTGTTTGTTCCACTCTGCCTGCATTACCGAGCATTTCATGGAAATGCCCTGCTTAATCGTTTTGCTTGCTGCCTGCCCTGACCCTCGGTTGTACCCTGACTACTCTACTCCCTTCTTGGATAAACCCCATGCTCGTGATTGACCTCTACCTGTTTGGCCCTGATTTGTCTTTGTGGAAGTTTAGATGTGTTTAGTTCCTGTCTGAACTAATGAACCTGCTGCACATGGAACCAGCTGTCTGCCAGTTTGTGACAGTACCACAGCGGACGGTGTACCTACAAAAAAAAAAGATTCAGTTTAAGTTTAAGTTTATTTGATTTATTTGGTGCCTTAAAATAACCTCAGTCAAACAGGGCTGCACATTAAAAGTTCAAACAACAATAAAAACACAGCTACAATATTAAAAATAATTTTGGATTAAAAAAATATAGATAAATTACATTAAAACCATAAAAACACCAGATAAAAAACACAAATAAGACAATAAAACAGTAAAACACCCCAGAGTCTGCTAGCAAAAATGGGTTTGAACCACAGCAAATAAAGGGGGATTAGGATGAACGTCTGTGAGTCTGGAGTTTTTCTGGGTCGGCAGCAGAGCCTGTGGCTGCAGCCAACCTGAAGCTAATATGAGCCATCGGCTGTAGCTAGACCGCAGCTGTAACGCTAGTCGGGTGAGCCCGGGGTTAGACCCCGATACCTCCAGGAGAAGCTGATCAGCTGACCTGAGGCACCGGGTTGGACAGAGACCCTCAGAGAGGTACGGAGGACGATTGCGGACGGTAAAGAGGAATGCAGACGCTTTCTTGACGTTTTCTTTTGGGACCTTCCTCCAATCAATGGCATCAACAAGTCACATTTTTCTATGGATTTAGATCCATAAATGGAACTGTGCGGTCCGGCTTAATGGTCCAATTTTATAATGGAAAGGCTCAAGATACCGGACCAAAGCACTGTGGCTCTGAGTGGAAACGAGGACTCTTTTACTGTCTGAAAATGCTAGTTGTTGCAACAAGATTTTGAATGAACCCCTCAGTGATCTCAGAGTTGATGACAGCTCCAGCATGCTCCACTGGACATGAAGATGACAGAAAAAAAAGACTCTTCAGAACCTTCCGTTGAGATTGTGCTGACAATTTCATGTTGTCATGATTTGTCTTTTACTTTAGATTTTGTATCTCAAAAAGTGTAGAATCCTGAAGTTTTGTTTCTTTGTATGAAGAACCAAAAATGACAATAACAATTAACAATGAGATAACGGATACGTGGTTGGAGCAAAGGGACATTTGACCCTGTTGTTTGTGCCTCCTATCTGAGCGTCTGCTGACCTGACTCAAGGCTGAGCTGACTCTAAACTGCTGACACCATCATCAAGGATTCTCACAAACAACAGGAGGGTCAGGATCAGAGATCCCAGCAGCTGCTGACCGGTTCTGGCCTTGGACTGAGATGACACTGTCAGCAAACTGGAGCTCAACAGTCAGGAAACACATTCTGAAGGAAGGATTTCTGACGGTTATCTGGCACGAAATTAATTGGAAGTTATTAATGAAATAAGCACAAATGCAGTTTAATTAAAAATAAACTGGTTTAGCTATGCTGGGAATGCTGCGCAGTTTCTACCACAGGATTTGACTTAAGGCACATTCATGTTGACACATAAAGTCCTGGGCTGATTTTTAACATATAGGCTGTTCTCTCTTGCATACTTCCTTCATGTGGTAAGTGAGAAAGCTCACCAGATCCAGAGCTATAAAAACATTCTCTAACTTGCAAATGAACTCTGGTGCGGTCCTGAAAGAAGGTGATCTATCACGAGGAGTTACATAATCGCTCCAATGAAAATCCTGTTTTTGGTGTTTTATGGATATAATAATTTAAGATTAAAACTGCTTTTCTGAGTATTTTAAATCAGATTGGATCAGGGGATAATGAAAACGCGTAGTTTGAAAAAGCTTGGCCTTGTGATGCAGACTGATATGGCCAAAGTCTCCCTTCTAAGCTACAATTTGGAAGCATCCACTTGCTAACAGATTCATGAACATTTTCATTTTTCTGTACTGAGCTGCCATCTTAGCTCTGATATTATCGCTGTTTTTTATTTTATTTTTTGCTACACAAGTGTGTAAACAAGCTGATAGCAAAATAGCGGAACTAACATCCACGCCAGCAGTCACAACCTAGATGAGAATTTCTGATGAACTCCTGCCGCCCTGCAGAAAATATGTCTTAAAAAAAGACACAGGCTTTTTGACTTTGGCTAAAAACTGCATAATATTTTTAAACAACACTGAGAACGATTTTACTGTACAAAAAATGTAGTTGGAGTTTACTGACATCAGTACTGTGCATTACAATTACCGGTAAAACAAAAAAGTCCATGGTGTAAATGCACAAAGACGTGTGGTACTCGGCAAGAGAGGGTTAACATGATTAGCCGGTTTCTCTTCCTTCTGCTTTTTTATCATTAAGTTCAGAGCTTGTTTCTGGCAATGCCACACCCATAGCAGCTGCTGCTGGAAATGTATGATTTTCCTGGTAAAATGTTCACTATCCGTCTTTGGTTCAGGCCTTTAAGTGTCTTTGAAAGAAAACCAAACAAATTATTGATTTAACAATCCATGCTCTTTCATTTGACTCAACTCTGCAGGACAAATCTGGAAGCTAAGTTCCTGCAGGCATTTTTAGTGGATCTTAGAAATAAAATCTCTAAATATTCTCATCTTCAACATATTTTACTTAAGAAAATACTAAACATTTCTGCTACCTATAATTATTAGGTTGTAATTAAATGGTAGATCTGTTATAATCAGCTGCAGACATCTTGACGCAGTAACAGTAAAAGCTCTTTAGGGGGCGCCACATACCACTATTCAATTTTTGTTGAAAATTGAAAAATGCCTGGTTAAGAAATTCATTAATGAGATTATATTTAATGTATGCATAATTAATTAAACACAATAATGCTGTAACCATCCTGTTTTTATATTTTTGTGATTAAAAAAATGTGAAAAAAGAAAACTAACATGAACCAAAATGTAATTTTCTGTTAAGGTAAAAATAGTTTGTTTCACAAATTGCTCCTTCCTCATAACATGAACCTACATTTGTCTACCTTTTTGACACTTGGAAAACAATTTAGGAACATTTTAAAATAGCAAAAAGTTGTTTTTTAAAAGAAAATGTGAAACTGATGAGCATTCCTAAAGACACACTAATGAAAATTGTGTTTTGTAACATGTTCTTTCGGCTTTTTCTGATGGTGGCAGACTTATATAATGAAAATTGTGATAAAATTGCTTTTCTGAGAATTTCTTTATTTAAATCATCATGAATCAAAAGCAAATTTAAAATGCAGTTTTGAAAAAGACCATATTTTTAAGTAGCAAATACATTCTGATGCATCAATTTGCAGACGACTATATATATTGTATGTCTGCATCTTTTTTTTTTGCTACGCTTTACGAGGTTAATATCACTAGAGATGACATGCTAGCTTGGTGCATACGCAAAGCTGGACGCCATATTGGAATGGTATAGAGGTCTGTTTACTGCTGTGTTACAATTGTATAAACAGAGCTTTAAAAACAAGAATGTGACTTTTTACTGGTAAATTATTGCTGTCAGCTGATAAAGGAGAACTTATAGAAAACATTTTAACAAGATCTGAGTGAGTTTACTCTCAATAGTGAACGTTTCAAAGCCAATGGCAGCTTTAGACTTCACAACATATCCACGTTTTCTGGCGGGACCATCGATCTTTTTCGTTTTGTGGATGATGACCGTGGTATTTGTGTGTGTGTTAGACCTCAGATCAGACCAGACGACCCGCTGGTAATTAGATTACTACGTGGAGAAAAATAAACTAACCAGGATTTCCTCAGAAGTGAATAGAGAAGAGTCCATCAGCGCTGATTCCTCGTCCAGTGGGCAGACCGGAAAAAGTGGTGTATGAAAGACAGCTTGCCCGCTGTCGGGACCAGCTGCAATGTCCTCAGTCGGCCCAGACACCGTCGCGCAGATCCGGGTGCAGACCGGCCCATATAACGGGCGCTAGTGGTCTACGGCGATGTCGGCTACTCACCGACCCATGTAAAATCATGGAGCAGAGAGTCAAACAGTTTGTGTAAATCTCAGTCTGTGTGTAGATTTAAATAAAATCACAATCATGCATCAGGTATGCATTGAGTTTGCTATATAATAATCTATTTATTTGCAAAAAAAAACTTGAAATGTTAATTTGTTTCACTTTGTAAAAAAAATATTTAGACCATGATCTGGGAATTATTTTTCTGTTGATCAGAGTCTTTTCTTTTTTTAAATTGGATCATAATGAAGCATTTGCTGGTCATTTTACTGTGTCTGCTAAGCCATGTCTCATTCTTTTTTGTACGATTCCAACATGGTGTCGCTCTTACGTATCTTGGACACTAATAAGCCTCTCTAGTGATACAGTATTAACCTCATTTGTTAGCCTGGAGTTGTGAGAGGTTGTAAACTACCAGGATAAAACGTAAACAAAGGAATGCTGGGATATCGATACAGGGTTACTTCCGCGCTAACAACCACAACCCAGATTCAGATTCCGCCAAGCTGTGGAAACTATGTCTTAAAAACTACACATGCTTTTTTATTTTGGTGAAAAACGACATAATCATAGTTAAAATGTCACTGGGAACGATTTCACAATAAATAAAAATATACTTGGAGTGGGACTTTACTACTTTTTGCATTTCTGAACAGAGAACTTGTTACAAGATGACACAAAAATGTCACAAATAAAAAAAGTGATGATTCCTATGAATCAAAGTCTGTTTTGTTTGGTTTTTTTAATCAAGTTTGCTCTTTGTACCAGTAAAAAACACTCTGGTAAGGCTGTTTTTCTTCCTTCTCTTCATGACCTTTCATCTGCTAGTTAGCCTGCCCTGTCATGTGACTCAGGCGGCAGTCACGTGACGCGGAAGGCGGTCACGTGAAGCGGAGCGCGGATAAATACCTGTTGAGCGGCCGTCCCGCAGCTCCGAGTCCGGCTGTCAGGATGTGCTGGCGGCTGTCGGCGGTGTTCGTGTCCGCGCTCCTCGGCTCGCTGCGGTCCTCCTCCGCGGACTCGTACGTGCTGAGCGACGACAAGGGCCTGGGGAGGGACTTTGACGGGATCGGGGGTCTGAGCGGCGGAGGGGTGAGTTCGGCTCTTATCTGACTTCTTGTTCGACGCATGCGCGGTCCGTTTGCGGTTCTCATCATGGGACTGTGTGCAGGCCACTTCCCGGTTACTGGTGAACTACCCGGAGCCGTACCGGAGCCAGATCCTAGATTACCTGTTCAAGGTGAGACCCTCCGCCGTTTGCTGTCGGGAGAGTGAACATGGAGTTTGAATTTTCTTGTTTTTGCAGCCAAACTTTGGGGCGTCTCTGCACATCCTGAAGGTGGAGATCGGAGGAGACGGACAAACCACCGGTGAGTTCATCACCTTCTGCACTGACCAGGGGCGGAGCTACAAGGGGGAAAGGGGGCAGCTGCCCTACAGCTAAAAAGCTTTGCCCCCCACTTTTTTTGAAGTCAATATTAGTATAATTGTTAATAATAATAAATTCAAGCTCTGTTAGTAATAACACCTCAGACATTTAAATGTTAGAATAACAATCAAAAAACGATTTGGAATGCTCCTTCATTTGCTCCCTTCCATCCCCATATAAAACATTCAATTTAAAGTTTTAAAATATCAATAAAATAAAAATTCTACAGATTTGGACCAGATCAGGTGCAGCCAACAATTTTGTTGATTAATTTGTCATTTTTCTTAGTTTCGGCATCATTTGTGACAAAAAAAGTTTCAATAATTGTTGCGAAGATCCTCTTCCTGCTTGTAACTCTACGTTATTCAACACTGATTACATGATTCCACATTCTGACTGACTGAACACATGATCCAGGTAATCAGTAGCAGGTATTGAACCATTGGAATGAAAACTACAGAGAAGGAAGAAGATCTACAACACTGGGTCAGAAAATTCCACTTAACTATTGTCTTTTTTAAATTTTTAATTAAAATAAAAAAATATATAATTTTTTTTTCGCAAAATTTTCAGTGAGTTCTTCTTTCTCAGAACCATTGACTGTATTTGAGAACTGGACTGAGTGGCTCCTCCTACTTGATGTTCCAAATAGAAATAGAAGCCAAAATCCCTTAGACGTCATTGGTAAAAATAAACAGCTGTCATTATATTTTAGTAACTAACCCTTTCTTGCTATCTTTTTAGCATGTTCTTGCTAATCCTTTTTTTTTTTTTGGTTCCTACATGGTGGCGTCCATATCATGAAAAAATGGCAACTTGATTATCTTAATTTTATTGGAGCCAGAAGCAAGTCATTTTCGATAGGTAACGTCACACTCGCTCTCTCATTCAGTCTATGGTTGGATGTCGCCATGTCGGAACCAGACTACGTCAGCAGGCGGTGATTGATTCAAACGATCAAGGCAATATTTCCATGGCAACCAGTCTCGCCAATCAGGAGTGAGCTTGTTGGAAGGCCACACCCCTACCTCATTAAATCTGTCAAATTTTGTGATCCGATTGGACAGTTTATGACTTGAATAACTATTCTACAGAAAAAATATGAAAAAATGATTAGCAATAACGTAAAAAAAACAGCAATGGTCATTCAAATATAAAGACTGAGTAATAACTTTAAATAGAAGTCAATGTAATTTTGGCTTCTCAGAACCAGTAGTTACTTCCTGTTTGGAACGCAAGTGGGGAGGGGTCACTCTGTCCAGTTCTCATATACTGTCATCCTCTATTGTTTACATGGATTGTGATTATAATGACTATGAGGTATTTTTCAGGCCATAACGGCAAAAAATCTCAAATCTTCAGAAGATTATTTTTATTTTTCATTAAATTTAAAAAATTTTTAAAGTCGTTTTTCCTTATTGTCTTTTTATTCTTGATCTCATGGTTTGTGTTCTGCACTGTATTACGTAGCTAATACTGTTAAAAAAATCAAGTTGTATTTGATTGTATTTTGCAGTCTCACAAAAAAACACAATATTTAATGAAATGTAAACGTTTTAAACTTTAATTCCCATTGCAAACTGTTCAAAACTTTATAGCTGTGTTAATCATAGATCAGTTTTTTAGCTTATGTTGTTACTATTGAATACGATTTAATAATGCTATTTTTATTATCTGAAGTTTTATCATCCTAAACCAATTAATTCTAAGTCTATAACACTGTCTAGTTTCTTGAAAATCTCATGATAGATCAAAAGTTTGTAAATCTGAATAAGAGGAAAAGAAGCTTTAATTTTAAGCATAAATCTTTAAAATATTTCCATCCACCTCATTTTTTTTAGTTATTGTTTTCCATTTATTTTATTAACTAAACACTTGAAGCTGGAAAGCGGAAAAACATTCATCAGGATTTGAAGTTTGTTTTCTTAAAAAGATTCGACTGTTTTCTGATGCTGATGCAGATGGAACCGAGCCGTCACACATGCACTACGAGGACGATGAGAACTACTTCCGAGGATACGAGTGGTGGCTGATGAAGGAAGCCAAAAAGAGGAACCCTGACATTGTTCTGATAGGTAAGAACTCCAGGCGGTTCTGTCTGCAGCTGAAGCGGATCCAGAACCCGTCTCAGCTCGGCTCTCTGCGCAGGTTTACCGTGGTCCTTCCCTGGATGGCTGGGCCATGGAAAGGACTGGCCCTACGACTTCCCTGACGTCACAGCGGACTATGTGGTGAAATGGATCATCGGGGCCAAGAAATACCACGACCTGCACATTCAATACGTTGGGGTAAATGATTTAAAGAAACGGTTGCTTCGAATGTTTACTCTTAATGTAAAGATCCACTCTGATAATCTTAAATCAGCCTAAATCAGAAAACTTGTGTTGTTTTCTTGGACATAGTTCAAGGAGTTCTTTAGAAATTCACCTCTGATTTGTGGACAGTTTGTGGACAAATACTCTCTTTTTTCCGACAACTTTTTTTTTTTTCTGCTACTGATTCACAACAATTTCAACAAAGAAATATTCAGAAATGTAATGTTGAGCTTAACTTTCTTAATATACGTCTTCCATCAGGAAAATCACAAAAAAGCTATTTTTATTGGTGTGGGTCTCTAAAAAGTGTTGTGGAAATTTGTTGGAATCCGCACTGAGGGGTTAGAAGCTGGAAAAGGTCGCCATCTTACTCTAGCAGGAAGGTCATAAAACTGTATACTTCATCACCACAAGTACAGCTGGGCGACATAGAGAAAAATGTGTATCACAATATAAATTATTTTATATCAAAATAACGATATATGTCCCTATATGCTACAGTAAAGTATATTTTCTGTTATTTTCTGAAAAAAAATGTCATAGCTTAGAACAGATTTTTTTTTATTTTTACTTCAATTTTTTGAAACAACACATTCTGGTAAGTAGCTGGTGCGCACCAGATAGTAGCTGGTGCGCACCAGCTTCTATCTGGTGCGCACCAGATAGAAGCTGGTGCGCACCAGATAGTAACCAGAATTTTTTTTTTTTATTTTAATTTTTAGAAAAATAATTCTGGTTGGTTTTGGTTAGTAAGTGGTGCACACCAGATATTAACTGGTGCACACTAGATAGTAACTGGTGCACACTAGATAGTAACTGGTGCACACTAGATAGTAACTGGTGCACACCAGATAATAACTGGTGCACACTAGATAGTAACTGGTGCACACTAGATAGTAACTGGTGCACACTAGATAGTAACTGGTGCACACTAGATAGTAACTGGTGCACACTAGATAATAACTGGTGCACACTAGGTGGTAACCAGAAACATTTTTTTTATTTTAATTTTTAGAAAAATAATTTTGGTTGGTTCTGGTTAGTAACTGGTGCACACCAGATAGTAACAGGCACACAGTTTCTATCTGCACACTATGTGGTGGTGTGCACCAGTTACTATCAATCTTTTAAAAAAAAAATCTGGTTAGTAACTTTTGTGCACCAGCTACTAATCAAAAACATTTTTTTACTTCAATTTTTGAAAAAAAAAACTTTCTGATTGGTTCTGGTTAATAACTGGCACACAGTTACCATCTGCACACTATCTGCTGGTGTGTAGCAGTTACTATCTGGTGTGCACCAGTTACTAACCAGATAAAAACACTTTTTTTTTTACTTCAGTTTTTTTATTATTTCTGATGGTTAACAAACGTCAATCACCATAAATTGCAACCATCTTTAGTTTTTGTCAGCTTAAGACTGAGCTGCTGTGACCACAAAACTGACAGCCGAAAAACTGACTGAACAGGAAGCTAGAAATCACATGATCAACCAGGAAGATGTGGAGCTTAGAGAGCAACTTGTGTTTTGAATATGTTCTCGTGGCATTTTTCTGATCATGGAGGTCACGTACACAAAGAAAATTAGGACTAAAATTACATTTCTGAGTATTTCTTTTTTTCAAATCAGGAGAAATGCCATTTTTGGAAGATAGTTTTTTTTTTTAAAGTTAAAAACACACTCAGTTTTGGGGGATGGGAAGGGGAGTTGGGGTTGCTCCACACTAACATTTCCACCCTCAACTCAGAGGTGAATTTCTAATGAACTCCTGCTGCTCTGCAGAAACTATGTCCTAGAAAATGACTTTTTTTGTCTAAAAATGACATAATTGTAATTAAAAGACCTCTGGGAACGCTTTGAAAATAGATCAAAAGATGATCAAAGTCAGACTTTAGTGTTCACAGAGACCCAGACTAAAAAGCAAAGGAATTTTTCCAGTTAAGATTCAGAAAATTAATCAAAATCCTCCCCATGTTTTCCCTTCAGATCTGGAATGAGAGGAACTTTGATGCCAAGTACATCAAGGTAAGGCGGCGCCGCGTCGGCGTCCTCCCTGATGTGACTGTGAGGAGCTCAGTCTGAGCTGAGGGGAAGAACAGCCACTGGCATTGAGCTGAGCCTCACCGACACCTCCGTTCCTCTGAGAACAATGTGTTTGTTGCCAAGGTGCTGCGGGACACGCTGGACAGAGTGGGTCTGAAAGGCGTCGGCATCATCGCTGCAGACGGCGATTGGAGCATCGCAAATTCTATGATCTCAGACCCGTATCTTTATAACTCTGTCGACGTGATTGGGTAAGTACGGGGAAGGGTCCGGAGTAAATCCGTGAGCGCCCGCGATTCACTCACCGGCGGTCTTTGCTGCTGACACGCCTCAGCTGAATGTTTGTGGCTGTTTTTCTGTGTGGAAGGTGACGGATCGACAGTGAGGTCATGGATAAACGTCCGTGACCTCACTCCTGTAATCGGAGGAGGGCGTACGTCACTTCCAGCAAAGCAGTGCTTCTCAAACTGAAGCCTGAATTGGAAAATGTAACCGTCATCAATTCATATGTTGATAAGTCAACATTTTGGATCAAAAGGAGAAGAAAGGAGACGTTTGAGGAGCACTGCACTCAGCTGAGCACACTCACTTGGTGGTGTGGGGTTTATTGTGTGTTGCTGCCATCATGCAAAAGCACTTTTAATCAGTTAACCTTTTAACACCGGAGCTCTAGTGTTTGTTATTTGATTTATTGTAACTTTTCAACCGAGCTGCTTCTCTCCTTCAGAATCTACTGGAATTACGTTGATAGTGTAAACCAAAGGTGTCCAACTCCATCGCACATGAGGCCAAAATCCAAAACTCACCTTAGATCACGGGACGAACAGGATAAACAATTATCGAACACTTTAGAACTCAATTTTTTAAACGTTAATACCGTTACTTTTTAACACAGTTATGTATTGGATATATAGCATTACCTGTGATAATGTTAGTGTGAATTCTGTAACCGGAATTACGCTGCTAAGATGCTAATGCTGATGGCTGAAATCACTGAAGCTCATAGCCAGCTAAAAATATTTGCTAAATACCAAATAAGCATTAAAACTTAAAAAAAGGTGGCCAACACAGGTACCATGTAGCTGAAATATTAGCTAAACTTCGAAATGGCCAAAAAACTGAAAAATGCCTAAATTAGCCAAAACAGCTAGCGTGTAAATGTTAGCCTAACTTCAAAATATCCTGAAAAAATTGCCAAAACAGTTAGCAAAGAAAAAAGAAACCTAAATTAGCAAAAAAAAATTTAAAAAACAGCTTGCATATTTAGCTGAGATATAAAGTTAACTCCAAAATGGACTAAAGAAGTTAAACGGCATGTAGCTGAAATATTAGCTAAACTCCAAATTGGCCTAAAAACTGAAAAAAGCCTAAATTAGCCAAAACAGCTAGCATGTAGCTGAAATATCAGTTAAACTCAAAATTAGCCTAAAAAATCTTAGTAAATGCCAAAATAGTCCAAAAAGCTAGCAGAATGCCATTTTTTTAAAACTTAAAAATTAACTTTTTAACATAATTATGAACAATTAAAAATGCAGGAATATTATTCCAGAATAAATCTAGTTAAACCTTAATTAACTTTCAATATTTTACTCTGCATAAAATATATATTTTGTCAAATGTACACAAGTTAGAAATAAGCGCAAGATAACATTGGGCCATTAATAACAATAAGATTAAATAGTCTGGTGGGCCGATTATAATTACGCTGAGAGTTTGACTCGTGTGGTGCAAACGGTTGAAAAGTTCCAGTATGTTAAAGATTTTGTGTTTATGCGTCACCGACGACGCCTCAGGTGTTAAAGGGTTAAACGGCTGTTTTCAGCTCTCCAGGCACCCTGTGGTTGTTAGGATTGCATAAGTAAATCATGTTGGTTTAATCTAAAAGATAGTTGAAAAAGTTCCCATAGAAAACCTGATGATGATTTTTGAGTTTCACTAATGTCCATGACAGACATAAAATCCTCTCCACCTTTGTTCACATTTGTCATGGAAGGAATCACACATCAATATGTGGGTGGAGTCATAACCACATCTATTTTATTTGTTTCTATGGGACAGTGCAGATGAAATTCATCCAGTGGCTATTTTTTTTTTAATGTGGTTTACTCTGACAGATGTTAAAAATAACATAACACACATAACAGCACAGATCATACTAAGGGGGAGTGGCATATTAAAATTCAATTGAATGTTAAGGACAACCCCCAACTCCTTGTTCTCGTACAGTCTCGCCATTCACCCTCATCTCAGGCGCCTTTCCCCGCCCCAACGATGCGGGCGAGGTGCTGGGTCATCTCAAACGTGCCTAACGATTGGTCTGACTCAACGTTTCTATGGCAACCACTCTTGTCCACACAGTTTGAAGCGGGCTACACGAAATCTGTTTTGAACTTCAACGAGAGACCGCCTACTTTGATTGAGGCGTCTGATTGATCTGTTTATAACTTGCACCGTAGAAAAAATATTAAAAAAAATAAAGGAGTTTTTTTTTTTTAAAAAGGGCAGAGTAAGAATGCTTAGAGCTGTTTATTTTTTTATACTTTGTGTTATTTCTTTACTACTTCCTGTTTGGAATGCCATGAATGGGGGGTTTAACTCACTCCAGTTCTCATATACAGCCAATGGGAACCCCATAAGAGAAAAGAAAACGTTTTTTTTAAGCAGTGGTGGAGGCTGTGAAAGTTCTTAAAGCTGCTTTTATAGTCAGAGTTTTTATTTAAACTTTCACAAAGGATTTTTAGAAAAGAGAAGTGAAAGTCTGACTGTCTACGATTTATTTAGTATCATTTCCTACCAGACTTTTAAAACGTTTGAACAAGAACCTACAAAGACAGACCAGACAAAAATGTAAAAGAATATGCAAATATTAACTGAAGCTCAGAGAACCTCTCTACCACAGTGTGCCTGACGTGACTGAAATCGGCTCGTCTGCTCAGCAGACTCCAGTTTTTCCTGATAGCAGCAAGCTTGTGGATTTTGCGGGCTGTGAACGCCTGTTCTCTCTGCTCTCTATCCCCCTGTATGGCTGCCGGGCTGTACCAGCTGCTGCGGTACACTCTGGATAAGAGCGGTCTGGAGGAGGTCAGGATCATAGCCAGCGACAACCTGTGGGAGCCCATAGCTCAATCGCTGCTGCTTGACCCTGAGCTCAGTGGAGCTGTAGACGTGATAGGGTAGGAGCGTGCACGTCTTCTCCTGCACAGCGCTGTGTGATTATCATTCAGGTGTTGTGTAACGGCTGATAAATTCAAAGGCTGGACGCCCTGACTTGTGAATTCTTCTGGTGAACAGTCCAAACCTCATTTTTGAATTCTCAATCTTATCTCAAGAATGCAAATTTACTCCGATTAGATTCCAGCGTTCTCCTAAAAAACACACGAAGGCGAGAGTTGGTGCCGCTCACCCCCAGCTGGTGTTTTCTGACCTTCAGGGCTCACTATCCGGGTACAAACACCGTCCCACAGGCCCTGAAGACCCTGAAGAAGCTGTGGTCTTCAGAGGACTACAGCACCTTCAACGATGACGTGGGCGCCGGCTGCTGGGCTCGCATCCTCAACCAGAACTACGTCAACGGACACATGACTTCGTAAGGACAAATACTCCAAACATCAGATGAACATAAAAAAAGAGTTTAGGACTTATTTTAACCATTGTGGTTGAGCGTTACTTTTAGAATTTATTGAACAATTTAATAAATAATTCTGATTTGATTTGTTCATCATCTCCTGAAACAAGAAAAAATCTGGTTATTTGTAAATATTTACCAAAATGCAAATTATGTACGGAAGCTTGTTGCATCCAAAAAGAAAAAAAAAAAAAGTATGTTTTTCAAAATATTTTTGGTTTTGGCAATTGTTTCTGGAACGTTGAAAAAAATGAAATAAATATAGTCTAAAACAAAAAAAAAATCTTGAAAAACAAAAAAAGTTGTAAATAAAATTTTAAAAAAGTTTCCCAAAAAACAAAAAAACATCTTGGAAAAACAAACTTTTTTCAAAAATAAAAAAAGGAATTTATACATAAATATTTTTTGTGCTAATTTGTTTTAGGACATTGTAGTTTAAAAAGATTACAGTGGAAAACAACAAAAAAATCTTGACAAACAAAAGTTGTAAATAATAAAATAAAAGTTTCACAAAAAGCAAAAATAATCTTGAAAAACAAACAATTACCAAAAAATTTTTTTTTGCTTTTCTGCTGTCATTAAAAAAAATTACTGTGAATGAATTTTGTTTTCTTGTTATAACGAGATAATAGAGACCCTCTCTCTCTTTCTCACACAAAGGAGCAGAGACTTTACCTGTTTTAGTTTCTTTATTTTTAGGTTAATAACAAAAACAGCAGAAGAAAACACTCCTCAAAAGTTGTTTTTTTTTTAGTCTTTTTTAAAATTATTTATTAGTAGGAGCTATCCTCCTAAAACGTCTCAATTCCATCTCATGTAGCAGTTCCCCCTCCCTTTATATCCCCAAAACCCTGAACAAACAGGTTGACTGACAGAACCCAGGCCGACGAGCTTCTGCACATGATGCGTTCATGGTCTGTTCAATTAGGGGAAAAAAAAAAAAAAGTATGGCAGGCCGTTTTCAACTCCCTTACCAGACATATTGATAAAATCGAGTTTTTGTTTTTAAAATCTATTTACTTCACCCAATATCTCACCTGAAAGTGACGTCAAAGCGTTTCTGACTGAAAAGAGAATAATAAAAAAAAACAACAAATACTTGTTCATATCAGATTAACTCTGATTTTACGGCAGAACCATCTCCTGGAACCTGGTGGCCAGTTACTATGAGGAGCTGCCGTTCGGCAGATGCGGTTTGATGACGGCTCAGGAGCCGTGGAGCGGGAACTACGTGGTGTCTCATCCCATCTGGATCACCGGTGTGGATTTACCCATCGCTCCAGCTCGGTTCGATTTAACATCAACATCATTTTCCGCTAACATGGAACTTTCTGTCTGCTGAAGCCCACACCACCCAGTTCACACAGCCGGGGTGGACGTACCTGCAGACTGTGGGACACCTGGCTAAAGGAGGAAGCTACGTCGCCCTGACGGACGGCAAAGGAAACCTGACGGTGGTCATCGAAACTATGGTCAGGGTTCTGGATTTAAGTATCTGGTATTTATGTGTTCATGCTGACATGTTGAGGTTATCCTACATTCATCTCTAAGCAAAAGATTCATTAGAAACTAAATATAAACCACTTATTAACTGAAAATATTGCTAACAATAATTAAAAATCAGTCCGTTTGTTTATAGTTTGTTATATGAAGGATCATTACAAGGCCAACAATGCAATGAAATCCTTGGGATAACTGAGGTTTACTCACATCATGCTATAGTAGGACCTTGCAAAATATACATAGAAAAGTATAAATTTGAGCGTCGTATGGCCCACAAACAAATCTCCTCTTCTGGTTCTGTCATGCTGATTAGAGCTACATGTGACAAATTCATTCATAAAAATACATTATTCAATATGGAGGCTTTTCTATTAGTTTTATCTCCGTAGCAACCATTTTATGTTTTGGTTGTTTGGAGGTGATGAACAGGTTGATGTCATTCTCAGAAGAATCGGTAAAAGTACATTTTTGGATTTCCATGACAACGGAGGCTTTCTGTTAACCACGCCCACATTCTTGTTTTGTTCAGTTTCATCCAGGGATTCATGTGTTCGATTTTCCCTAAATTTGGTAGAAACAAAACGCTATGCTAACGCCATTCAAACTCTACAAACTTTAAAAGCAATATTTTTTCTCAGGTAGCTTCATTCACGGTGTCTAAAATTCATTTTTACGAGGTACGAAGTTTGTGCCAATTGTGGTGTGTTTTTGAGTAAGTGGCGGAGCAACACGTTTGGCTAAAACTGACAGAATAATTGTAAAAACAATATGTGGGGCATAACGAGGATGGAGGAAGGGATAAAACACAAAGATACAGGTGAGGTTCGAATTGGTTTATATAGAGTGATTTTTTTTTTTGTGTCACCATATTGCAAACAGAGAAAATTATTTTCTTTCAAAAAAAGTTTCCCTCAAATTTCTTTTTTGCTTTCAAAAACTTTTTTTTTGCTTTGAAAACATGTTTTTTCATCTCACATTCATTTGCAAATTCTGAAGTTTTACTCTAAAAACTTTACATTTTGTTTGCAATCTAGATGTCAAACCTGTAACTTTTATTTGCAATATGGTGGCACAAAAATCCCTCCATAGTTTTGTTGCAGGTTATTGCACATGTAAAATGACGTAAATGCCAGTAAATCAAACTTTTTTTTGTTTAATTAAACTGAGGAAACTGTCTTAAAATAAACTTGGTATGATTTTACTTTAAAATAGTCAGTAAAAACAATTATTCTCACATTAAACACAGTTGGATCAGAACTGTTGCCCCCTGCTGTCCATGTAAAGAAATGCAGCTGCATAAACGGTGATGATGATGAGCCCAAAAATGAGAAACAATAAGACAAAATTGAGCTTTGCAGGAGGCAACAATGACATAAAGTTATAGATGCTGTGGCAGTAACTGGACACACATAAAATGACTAAACTTTTTCCTTTACAGACTCATGATCATTCGGTTTGCATCCGTCCTCCTCTGCCTGCGTTTAACTTGACGTCTCAGACTGCAACTTTCAACCTGCAAGGATCCTTTGTAAGTCCAGACAAACTTTACACTCTGCTGTTGCTTAGGAACCACGTCACTTCATCCATCCGCTCTGCTTTCCTCTAAGGCTTCCGTAAAGGAGCTCCAGGTGTGGCGATCGCAGTTCAACTTCAAGACTCAGAAACCTTCGTTCTTTGAGAAGCTGACAGCGGTGAAGGTGAGGAGACGCTTCACTGAATCCCTGCTGGGAAAAGTAGCGATCACACAGCTTGTTGTGTCGATGACTGCAGCTGGTAAACGGATCGTTCACTCTGGATCTGGCTGAAGACGAGGTCTACACGCTGACCACCATCACCACGGGGACCAAAGGCAGCTACGCTGACCCCCCGCCGTCCGCCCGCTTCCCCAAAGCTTACAAGGACAACTTTAACGCTCGTAAGTTCAAACACGCCCAAAATGTTATCGAGAGCCTTCAAAATAAAAAGTACACAGCGCCGCTCTGGTGGCAGGCTGGTGTAGTGCTTCTGCTCATTTCCATATTATTAGAAAATAGTTGTAAATAAATAAATACATTTCCACCAAAGGTCACACACAAGCGTATATAAAACTCCACGAGTGCTTCTAAAAATTCCTGTAACCTAAACCTGAATGATTAACCACTTCTCTATTGACCGTTGCTACGGCAACACTGACACCATAACTGGATTTGTGTATCATTCGTTTTTCAAACTAAATAAAAAAAAAAAAGTCAAAAATGACTATTTCATACAATAATCATTTTCTAAACTAGTATAGAGAAGCGGATTCATTCTTTGTGTTGTATTAACAGAACAAACAGACAAATAACTTTTATATTTTAAGATTTTTGACTCCAAACTACTTCTGCTCCATCCATAATGAACGTTTACATTCATTTTCTAAGAGTTTCTCTTTTTGTGTTTTTCGAACACTTTTCTCAGAAAATGAATTCAAACATGACTTATGTGTTTGTTCTTTTTTGATTTTTTACAAATGGAAACATTAAAAATGATTTGTTTTACTACAGTAGTTTAGAAATTGATAAATAATAAAGCGGTCCTTTTTCTTCCTCTTTTCATGTTGAGTTTTAATTTGAAAAACGACTGATATGCAGGTATTCTTTTTTTTTTTTTTTTTTTTTCTTTATTCAGTGTTGAGTTTCACACGGGTGCAGGAGAAGCTCCACGAGCCACAGTCCTCCACGAGGGGGCGGAACTAGTTTCCTAAAATTATCAAAACATTAAAAACTAAATTATATGTATTGTTGTTTGAAATAGTGTTTTTGAGTTTTTAATGGAGGCAGCCATTTTGAAATAAGCAGGAAAAGCCCTTCTACTGCCTCTAGTGGAATGATGAGGAACTACAGGGCAGAAAATATGGACCAAATTGATTCCAACAGGTTTTTTTGGAAAAGTTTGGGTCCCTCTACTGAGATACAGGTCTCAGAAATGTCTGTATCAAATATGATACGAATGGTTATACAGAGTTAAGAAAAAAAATGCGGTACATTCATTTATTTTGTATTTTCTTGAATCAAACTTCTCAGTTTTCACAGAGATGTTCTTCCCCCTTTTCTACAGAGGACCCTCCGTTCTCTGAGGCTTCAAACTTTGCTGACCAGACGGGTGTGTTCGAGTACTTCATGAACACGTCCGACCCCGGACCGCACGTCTTCACCATGCGGCAGGTCGTCACCCAGAGACCCGTCACCTGGACAGCCGACGCTGACCAGACCATCAGCGTCATCGGAGATTTTCAGTGGTGAGGCAGTCATCCTAAAAGTGTGATTATTTATGTTTTTCTATTTACATTTTTAACTTTCAACGTTTGTCTTCCATACAGGAAGAATCTGACCGTCACGTGTGACGCCTTCATGGAGAACGTTAAGAATGGCGGCGTGTTCATCGCAGCCAGAGTGAGTAAAGGAGGCGAGGAGGTGCGGCGTGCTAAAGGAGTCTTCTTCTGGGTTTTCGCAAACGGCACCTACAGCGTAACCTCAGATATCGGTGGGTGTGGTCACTCCTCACTGCAGCACAGATGTTGAAGCAGCTTCACCTTGAATGACCCTCGTTTCTGCGCACAGGCGGGCAGACGGTCGTCACTCAGGGGAAGTCGGGGACCGAAGCATTTACCTGGTACACGTTATCCCTGACTGTGCAGGTGAGTTTTGACCTGATGTCCTAGGACACCTGCCTTTTTTGTTCATAGTAATATAAAAAAGTAAAATTTTTAAAGTTTTAAAAATTGGCATTCTGGGAGCTTTTTGGACTATATTGGGATTTACGAAGATGATTTTTTAGGCTATTTTAGAGTTTAGCTAATGTTTCAGCTACATGCTAGCTGTTTTGGCTAATTTAGTTTTTTTTTGTTTTTTCATCAGCAGCCTTAAAAGGATATTTTGAAGTTTAGAAATTATTTTCAGCTACATGGTATCTATTTAGGCTAACCTAAGCTTTTTTTGTTGTTTAGCTAACATTTCAGCTAAAAGCTAGCTGTTTTTTATTTTTAATTTGGGGTTTTTTGTGTTTTAAGATGTTTGAGTTTAGCTAATATTTCAGCTACATGCTAGCTGTTTTGGCTAATTTAGGCTTTTTTTTAAAGGATAATTTGAAGTTTAGATATTTTTTCAGCTACATGCTAGCTATCTAGGCTAACCTAAACTTTTTTTTAGCTAACATTTCAGCTAAAAGCTAGCTGTTTTTTTATTTCTATTTTAGGCTTCTATTTTAACGCTGTTTTAGAGTTTAGCCAAAACAGCTAGCACGTAGCTGAAATGTTAGCTAATTTAGGCTTTTTTCAGTTTTTTCATCAGCAGCCTTAAAATTATATTTTGAAGTTAATCTATTTTTTCAGCTACATGCTAGCTATTTAGGCT